>NC_134100.1:27088608-27388608 GCF_000715075.1 Nicotiana tabacum
AACAATGTCCAAATAGTACCGAAACTCTGCCAAATTTTTGAGAATTTTTTTTTAAAAAAAAAAAGAAAAAAAGGAGAAGGAAAAGAAAAAAGATTTGTTTTCAAAAATAGTTTGTTTATTTTTCCAATAAAATGAAAAAAGAATCTTGTTTTCAAAAATAGTTTGTTTTATTTGTTGAACTACGTCAGTTTGATTCTCACAGGGTGTGGGATACGTAGGCAACCCTCATCGGGTCCAACTTCTTTTTGCCAAAAATAGCCCAAAACGAAAAAAAATAATAATTTATTTTACTGTAAATAGGCAAGGTGATGCCGTTTTTATCAAAAATAGCTGAATGTCCCCGAAAGGGACGCCGGAAGACTGATTTCGCATAAACAACCACGTTTGGTCTTTTTTCAATTTTTGGCAAATTAGCAGGCACAGCCTTAAAATCTCCCTCCAGAAGTGCTGAAAGGCCGTATTTGCAAAGTTGAGCTTTTGGTTTTTGAAAAATAAAAATCTGAAAAAAGGGTCAGTTTTGATTCAAAATAGAGTAAATCATGATTAATTACCTTAATAAATGTGCAGAATTAGCACAAGCCAGAATTTACCAGTAACAATTATGAACAAGATCCCTTTGGAGTTGCACATGTGGTGGGATGACTTGGGCAAATCAGGGCAAGACACGATCAATCTATACTTGGGAGGCCTCGTTGGGTTGCTGAAAATTAATCCCAGAGGGGATATCATAAAGGCATTGGTCACATTCTGGGACCCGGATCACAACGTATTTCATTTCTCAGATTTTGAACTTACCCCAACATTGGAAGAAATAGTCGGATATATTGGGGGTCCCAAAGTTCCTCTGAGACACCAGTACCTAATTGCTCCGAGGGCCATAGCCATGCACAGGTTCCTAGACTCTTTGAAAATAAGTAGGGAGGTCCACAACCCAGACTTGGCAGTTGGTTTTTGTACTTTGCAGTTTATATACAACAGATATGGTCATATAGGGGGGTTCAACAAGCCGGAAAACAAAATCTGCAGCAAGGGAAACCGCCTTAAGTGGGAAGAACACAGATGTTTTGCATTTATGGTGGTCTTTTTGGGACTTTTGATGTTTCCTAGAAAAGATGGGAATATTGACATACGAGCAGCCGGGGTTGTCAGCACTTTGTTTACTTAGGCCAACAGCACCATCGCACCCATGATAGTAGCTGAAATCTTTCGCGCTCTCATAGCCTGCAAAGCCGGGGGAGACTTTTTTGAGGGGTGCAATGTGTTGCTGCAGATGTGGATGATCGAACACCTATGCCGTCGTCCTCAATTTATGAGTTATAGGTCGACAGAGAAAACATGCATAAAGGAATTTTCTACGAGGGTTGATGGAATCAGCTTGCCAGAAGGGGTCACAGAGTGGATAGCACGCCTCCGTTCCGTCACTGCAAGCCAAATAGAGTGGACATTTGGATGGCTGCATGTGGATGAAATCATATATATGCCAGCTACTGGACCCCATTTCCTTTTGATGGGATTCAGGAGTATCCAGCCCTATGCCCCGTATCGAGTTTTGAGGCAGTTGGGGAGATGCCAAATAGTTCCGAAAGATGAAGATCTTAGTGGCCAAGTGGTCGAGATCGGGCCTAATGAACAATTTCACGAAGCAACAGTCCGCCAAATTTGGAGCGAGTGTCAATACTTAACGGCAAATACATGTGTACGTGATCGGTTCAAAGGTGAAGTTTTGCCGGGATACCTTGCTTGGTATAGGAGAGAAATCGAGTTTGGGAGGCCGGCTAAGTGACCCCATCTCCAGGAGTTCGTCGAGGCGTCGCAAGAACAGTGGGATTGGTTGGCTAAAGAACATGAGTACAGGGCCACAATAGGCAGATTGGAGAAGCAAGTCATAGAGTTGCAGTTTGAGAAAGATCTGCAGGCCGCCGCAGATGATGGGGAGAAAAAGAAAATAGCTAAAGAAAATGAGGCCCTTCGAGCCCAAATTCAAAAGATGAAAATAGCTGCAAAAAACCCCGCCCGAAGTGCCAAAGATGAAAAACTTATAGATAACCTGAGGCGGAAAGTGAGCGAATATAATTTTGATCTGAATAAAGCAGAAAGTGAATTAACCAGGGCTCGAAAACAATTGGCCGAAAACTCAGCAGAACGAACACGTCTGGTTAAGCAGTTGAAAGAAAAGTATGACAATGAGGTTGCAGGGCTAAAGAAAAGGGTCATCGCCACAGAAAACAAAATGATCAAACAGGCAAAAGACTTCAGGGTTGAAAGGGAACATTGTTATACGGCCTTGGCGCAATTAGAAATAGATTTGCAACAACTTCAGGAGCAGAATCATGTGACCGACCAAACTTTGGAAGCCAGGGCCCAGCAGATTATGCGTTTGTTACAAGAAAAAGGCGTCATAAGAGAGAGAATTAGAAACATCACCGACTACGTCGTTATGAAGTGCCAGATCTGTGAGGATATGATTCGCACTACCTTCTTCGCAGTAATGATGACATTTGTTAAGAAGATATTGAGTGACTTGGACCGACTTCAAAGGGATCTTGCATATAGGCCTGCGGCGAGACCGAATGATGTCCCGCGGGCACCAGGAACATTGATGTATTCATGATTTCTCATGAAGTCTGTATTTCCGTTTCGGTTAAAGTCTGTAAGTCATGTTGAGTTTGTATTTTCTTTCTATTATGTATTTCTTTTTGTTAAAGTATGATAGCTTATTTTCGGAGTCTGTATTTCGTCTTTGCATCAGAATCTGTTAGTCTTTTGGAATTTGTTAGTTTTGAGTTTTGTAATGGAAGCATTTGTTTTTTTAGAGCTGTTTACTTGTGCACTTATCTTCCAGAACTACGCATGGTCTGATTCATACGGGGACATGATACGTAGGCAATCTCTATAGGATTCGACCACTACTAAAAAGAAAAGGGGGAAATGAAAAATCAATAAAGGAGGATAGAATAAAGGAAGCTTAAAAGAAGGGACACAATTATGAGAGGCCGGAATGACGCATGCAACCGAAGCAAATGCATGATAGAAAATGGTTAATTGCCTAGGTGCATTACATCCCAACGTGTAATTGCATATGTGTTAAACTCTAAAAATTAACAAGTTTGTTGTTTTACAGAGAATTCAAGTAGTTAGTTTATCTAGAGGATACTGGCACATTATCATTACCAAACCAGATCAAAAGGACCAATACCAGAAATCATGTCTATCCCGGATGTCGACACAAGTGTTGAGGTAGAGGAGTTGGACGTCAGTAAAATGAAAGAGGAGATGCTCAAACTTAAGCAACAGATGGTCAAGATGTATCAGGCCTGGTCTAAAGGACAATCACCCCCAACTTACCCTGCTAACCCTGCTTCCACCCCACCACCGGCTCAGGCTCAGGATCATCCTGCCATCGATCCAAGCTTTCCCATTTACCAACATTACCATGGCACTACTTCTCATATGCCACAAGCTCCACTACCAAAATCAATTCCATACCCCCTCCGCCAGTCACCCCTGTCTTTGTGGCATCTCCACTAGCTGCACTCCATAGATCCTCGAGTGAGCTTATGTTCCAAGCTGAGGAAAACCAGTACTACCCCCCGGAGCCCACCTTCAAAGCTCCTGAAACCTACCCCTATAATCCACGTTCTGATCTCTCGAGAGAAGCTGAGAGACCAGCCAAAAATCCCGAACATGAGGAGATGTTCAGGAAAGTTAAGAGCCTAGAACAGTCATTCCGGGACATGCGAGGATTAGAAGGTCAAGTAAGTGTGGCCTACAAGGACCTATGTCTGTTTCCAAATGTGCAATTGCCGCCAGGTTTCAAAATGCCCAAGTTTAATCTATACAATGGGCACGGCGATTCAGTAGCCCACTTGAGGGGTTTTTGCAGCAAGATGAGGGGAGTTGGAGGAAAAGATGAATTGTTAATGGCTTACTTCAGTCAGAGTTTGAGTGGATCAGCATTGGAATGGTACACCCGCCAAGATCACGGAAGATGGTACACATGGGATGATCTAGTACAAGCGTTCGCTTGTCACTTCCAGTATAATCTTGAGATCATTCCAGACCGACTGTCCTTGACTAAACTGGAGAAGAAGCACAGTGAAAGCTTCAGAGAATATGGTTTCCGATGGAGGGAGCAGGCAACAAGGGTAGATCCCCAATGAAAGAGAGCGAGATGGTTGATTACTTTTTGCAGGATTTAGAGCCGACCTACTTTGGTCATTTGGGGTCCGCAATCGGCAAGTCTTTTAATGAGGTTGTAAAAATGGGAGGCATGGTCGAGGAGGGACTTAAGTCCAACAAGATCATGAGTTATTCAGCAATCAAGGCAACCACCCAGGCCATCCAAAACGGCACTGGGGTGTACTTGGGAAAACGAAGAAAGAAGATGTTGCGACAATTGAGTCCGGAGCCTAGTTCAGATCTAGAGGCCCATCACCCTACTATAACCAACCCCGACCCTACCACCAAAATTACCCCCACACTCCATATAGCCCTCCACAACAATACTACCCACCGCCAGATCCCCATTTTTCCGTCCATCAGGCACAAACCTATATCCAAACCCCGGCACACGCACAATGGCGTGCGCTGGCTCCACAAAATCCATACCCAGCTCCACAAAACACATATCCACCCCCAAGAGCCTACAGAAATCCCCCCGGAACGGGTTTCCGACCAAGCCAAGCCTTCAAGAATGAGAGGTTACAGAAGCAAAAGACTTTCACTCCACTAGGGGAATCGTATATCAGTCGTTTCCACAGGTTGAGGCAGTTGGGCATGCTGAATCCAATTGAGCCTAAAATGCCTAATCCCCCTCCTAGAAATCTTGACCACTTAGTGAGTTGTGAGTACTGTTCAGGGGCCCTTGGGCATGATACAGAGAAGTATTGGAAACTAAAAACAGCTGTGCAAGAGCTTATTGATACTCATCGGATCGAGGTCCAGGCCCTAGAAGCACCAAATATCAATCATAATCCACTGTCAGCTCACCATGAGACCCATATGATTGAGTTGGTACATAAAGGAGAAGAGCCTAAGAAACCCTCGCAGACGGTAATGATGATCTGTTCCAGCGAAACCAGTTCAAAGGAGAAGGTAACCAGTGGGAAATCAGTGGTCCAGTTGAAAGGGGTAGACAATAAGCCAGCTGTGGTAGCCGAGAAAGGGTCGTCAAGCACTGTTGCAGTGAAACCAGAGAAAGCTAAAGTGGTAGTACCAGGGGTTGCAAGTAAACCTGCTGTGGTCGTGAAGGATGATCGCACAGAGCCTGTTATTATAAAACTAGTAACTCAGCTTCCAGTGATCAACAACAAGGCTGTTCCTTGGAATTATGAATGGGTGACAGTGATTTACAAAGGGAAAGAAATCAAAGAAGAAGTTTGTGAAGCACAAGGTTTGACTCGCTCAGGAAGTTGTTTCACTCCCAAGGAGTTAAGAAGAGCTAAAGATAATCCAACGCCGGTAAAGAAAGCTGTAACTAAAGAAGAGGCAGAGGAATTTTTGAGGAAAATGAAAGTGCATGACTATTCTGTTGTAGAGCAGCTGAGGAAAATGCCCACTCAGATCTCATTTCTCTAATTGCTAATCCATTCAGATGAGCACCGTCAGTCACTGATGAAAATCTTGAATGAGGCCCATGTCCCCGACAAGATCTCGGTAAACCATCTGGAAAAGATAGCCAACAAGATTTTTTAAGTAAACAGAGTCAGTTTTTTCGATGATGAATTGCCCGTAGAGGGTACTGAGCATAACAAAGCCCTTTACCTTACAGTGAAATGTGAGGATTCCGTGGTTACCCAGGTATTGATTGACAATGGTTCAACTGCGAACATCTGTCATCTCTCCACTCTAAGAAAGCTGAAAGTAAAAGATGAGAGGATCCATAAGAACAGTATCTGTGTGCGGGAATATAACGGCGGGGGCAAAGACTCCGTCGGGGACATAATGTTGGAGCTGACTATAGGTCCAGTAGAATTCACAATAGAATTCCAAGTGCTGGATATAGCTGTTTCCTACAATTTGCTATTAGGGCGACCGTGGATTCACGCCGCTAAAGCATTACCATCAACACTCCATCAGATGGTCAAGTTTGAATGGGACAGACAGGAAATAGTTGTGCACAGCGAAGATAATATTTGCGCTCACAGCAACACCATTGTGTCATTCATTGAAATGGAAGATGACAAGGGACCATGGGTCTACCAAGTTTCTGACGCAATGTCAGTCGAGAAAGTTCCAGAAGGGAAGTGTATCCCAAATCCAAATATAACCGCCGCATCAGTCATGGTAGCGTATTAAATGCTGAAGAATGGTTTTGTACCAGGAAAGGGTTTGGGATCAGCTTTGCAAGGCATCATACAACCCGTGTCTCTTCCTGAAAACTTGGGAACATTTGGTCTGGTATTCAAGCCCACAACCGCAAACATAAAAAGAGCCAGGAAATTGAAACAGAGGGCATGGGTCCTTCCAAAGCCGCTCCCACATCTTTCCAGATCATTTGTCAAATCCGGTACGAGGAGTCGCTCAGTAACAACAATTCCCAGTTCTGTGATTGATCATGACAAGGAGTTAATTGAAAGATTTGAGAAGTTGTTCGACAGTGTGAACATGGTGGAAATTGGAGAAGGTTCTAGCAACGCGGAAGTGCAATTTGTCGGGCCAAAAACAAAGCTTAATAATTGGAAGGCTACTCCTCTCCCTACTCGAAAGGAGTCTTGGTAGTTTGCTTTGATTTTCCTTTGAGTTTGTACGGATTATTCCAGGGTTGTAATCCAGATTTTATTTTATTTTTCCAGTCTGTTTGAGTGTGCAAACCTTGTTATCTTTTAGCATTCAATGAAATATAATTTCCCTTTCTTCATCATTCTTGATGGTTTTCCTTTTTGTTTTCTTTTCTTTTCTATACAGTTCTTTTTACGTTGGTTCTAATGACATGGCATGCATAAGGAATCCTCAGCCCAGTCTTAAAAATCAATTTGATTCCGAAATATTAGTTCAAGAAGTAGATTGTGATTACGAATCAGAATATGATGATGAGGATGAGGCCTTCGAAGAGATTAGTAAGGAGTTAATTCACTTCGAAGAAAAACCCAAACCTAACCTGAATGATACAGAAGTTGTCAATTTAGAGGATACAGACAATGTCCGAGAGACTAAAATAAGTGTCCACCTCGAGCCAGAGATCCGGGAAGAGTTAATCAAAGAACTCATCGAGTACAAAGATGTTTTTGCATGGTCATATGACGGCATGCCGGGTTTGAGCACTGATTTAGTGGTCCACAAATTGTCTATTGATCCAGCATTCCCTCCCGTCAAGCAAAAGTTGAGGAAATTCAAAACTAATATGAGTGTGAAGATTAAAAAAGAAATTACCAAGCAGTTGGATGCAAAGGTTATTTGGGTCACTCGATATCCTGTTTGGTTGGCTAATGTCGTGCCTGTACCGAAAAAGGACGGCAAGATCAGAGTATGCGTCGATTACCGCAATCTCAACAAAGCAAGTCCGAAGGATAACTTCCCACTACCCAATATCCACATTTTGATCGATAATTGTGCCAAGCGTGAGATAGGATCTTTTGTGGATTGTTATGCCGAGTATCATCAGATTCTAATGGATGAAGAAGATGCAAAAAAGACGGCTTTCATCACGCCATGGGGGACTTATTGCTACAGGGTAATGCCATTTGGTTTGAAGAACGCTGGGGCAACTTACATGAGGGCCATGACTACCGTATTTCATGATATGATACACAAGGAGATTGAGGTATACGTAGATGATGTGATCATAAAATCAAAGCGTCAGGCCGACCACGTTGGGGATTTGAGGAAATTCTTCCAGAGGCTTCGCAGGTACAACCTCAAGCTTAACCCTGCCAAATGTGCATTTGGTGTTCGAATTGGACCCATCAAAGATCAAAGCCATACAAGAATTGCCACCTCCGAGGAACAAGACTGAAGTGATGAGTCTGTTAGGAAGGTTGAACTACATCAGCAGGTTTATTGCTCAACTCACGACAACTTGTGAGCCTATTTTCAAGTTGCTGAAGAAGGACGCTGCGATCAAGTGGACTGATGAGTGTCAAGAAGCATTCGACGAGATAAAGGGGTACTTGTCTAACTCGCTTGTGCTGGTACCACCAGAACCAGGGAGACCTTTGATTCTTTACTTGACTGTCCTGGAAAATTCATTTGGCTGTGTACTGGGGCATCAAGACATCACAGGCCGGAAAGAACAGGTCATCTACTATCTTAGCAAGAAGTTCACGGCTTATGAGGTTAAGTACACTCACCTGGAAAGGACATGTTGCGCCCTAACTTGGGTGGCACAGAAATTGAAACATTATTTGTCATCCTACACTACTTACCTCATTTCACGCTTGGATCCATTGAAGTATATCTTTCAAAAGCCCATGCCGACAGGAAGACTTGTGAAGTGGCAGATTTTGCTCACAGAATTTGACATCATCTATGTGACTCGGACTGCGATGAAAGCCCAAGCATTGGCCGATCATTTGGCTGAGAACCCGGTCGATGACGAGTATGAGCCACTGAGGACGTATTTTCCCGATGAAGAGGTGATGCATATTGACGAGCTAGAACAGGCCAAAAAACCAGGTTGGAAACTTTTCTTTGATGGGGCTGCTAACATGAAAGGAGTGGGAATAGGAGCCGTGCTTATTTCTGAAACAGGGCATCACTATCCTGTTACAGCTCAACTTCGTTTTCATTGTACCAACAATATGGCTGAATACGAAGCATGCATTTTCGGTTTAAGGCTAGCTGCAGACATGGATGTCTAGGAAGTCTTGGTCTTAGGAGACTCAGATCTTCTGGTACATCAAATTCAAGGAGAATGGGAAACACGCGATTTGAAGCTCATACCATACCGACAATGTTTGCATGATCTTTGTCAACGGTTTCGATCAGTGGAGTTTAGTCATATTCCAAGGGTCCATAATGAGGTCGCCGATGCTTTGGCTACCCTAGCGTCAATGTTGCACCATCCGGACAAAGCCTATGTCGATCCTTTACACATTCAAGTACGAGATCAGCATGCTTACTGCAACATGATTGAAGAAGAACTTGATGGCAAACCATGGTTCCATGATATCAAAGAGTACATCAGAATGAGGATATATCCAGTGCAAGCCACGGGGGATCCAAAGAGAACAATTCGATGGTTGGCAAGTGGATTCTTCTTAAGTGGAGGAGTTTTGTATAAAAGAACACCAGAACTTGGATTGTTAAGATGCATAGATGCTAGACAAGCTACGGCTGTCATGTCCGAAGTACATTCAGGAGTCTGCGGACCACATATGAGGGGATATGTGCTGGCAAAGAAAATTCTCCGAGCAGGTTATTATTGGCTCACCATGGAGCGAGATTGTATCAGTTTTGTGCACAAATGTCATCAATGCCAGATACACGGAGATTTGATTCATTCTCCACCATCAGAATTGCACACGATGTCGGCATCATGGCCTTTCGTTGCTTGGGGCATGGATATCATTGGACCAATTGAGCCATCAGCGTCCAGTGGGCATAGATTCATTCTGGTAGCCATTGATTATTTCACCATGTAGGTTGAGGCCAAAACTTTCAAGTCTGTAACCAAGAAAGCAGTGGTCGATTTTGTTATTCAAATATCATCTGTCGATTTGGAATCCCAAAGGTGATCATCACGGATAATGGTGCTAATCTTAACAGCAATTTGATGAAAGAAGTATGTCAACAGTTTAAGATTGCACACCGCAATTCCACCCCATATCGTCCCAAGGCGAATGGAGCAGTTGGGGCAGGCAACAAAAACATAAAGAAGATACTTCGGAAAATGGTAGAAGGTTCCATGCAATGGCATGAAAAATTACCATTTCCGTTGCTAGGTTATTGCACTACTGTCCGTACTTTAGTAGGTGCAACCCCTTATTTGTTGGTATATGGAACCGAAGTAGTGATACCTGCGGAAGTTGAAATCCCGTCCCTTTGGATTGTCGCTGATGCTGAGATTGATAATGATGAGTGGATCAAAACTCGTTTGGAGTAGTTGAGCTTGATTGATGAAAAACGATTGGCAGCTGTGTGTCATGGCCAGTTGTATCAAAAGAGAATGGCAAGAGCATACAATAAAAGGTGCATCCCCGGAAGTTTGAAGTGGGCCAGCAAGTGCTGAAACACATCCTTCCACATCAGGCTGGGGCAAAAGGCAAGTTCGTCCCGAATTGGCAAGGGTCATTCATTGTAACCAGAGTATTGTCCAATGGTGCTTTTATGTTTAACAAATATAGAAGGAAAATGCATAGACATGACTATCAATTCTGATGCAGTAAAAAGATATTATGTATGATTTCTTTGTTATAATTGTTGATTGTTTGTATTTGGCATTATTTCGAAGATTGAAATGACGAAGGCAATTTGTTCTGCTATCTAAACACTTTACCCTTTGTTTCCCCTTTCTGAGCCTTATTTATTTCTTTCATACCCCTCTTTTGGAATCAATCACGAAAAAGAAAGAAAAAGAAAGAAAAGAAAAAGGGAAAAGAAAAGAAGTGAAAAGTATAACAACAAGGAAATTCAGGTGTGAACTACGTTTGACCTGATTCCTGTTAATGATATGTAGGCAGCTTTACGGTTCGGTCATAGTAAAATAAAAGTCAAAAGATCCCCAAGCAAGAAACTGGGGCAGAGGTTGTATTTGTAATAAAAAATGTGATTCCAAAAGTTGTAATTTTAAACCCATGTCAAATTATTTTGAGCCTTTGATACCCTTTCTTTCTAACCCCATCCAAAAGCCCACATTACGGTCCAAAAAAAGAACTTTCAATCAGTTTTCAAGAGATGCCAAGTCAAGCAAATAGAGGTGATTCATATCAGGGTAACACTCTGGTCCAAGCAGGGAAAGTAATGAAAACGAGAGAGTCTTATTGGTGAAAACCCTCACGGGCACCATGAGGCGACGAAAGCTGAGAGAAAATAAAAATGAGAGAGTTTTATTGGTGAAAACATTCACGGGCACCATCAGGCGGCAAAGAATTGAGGAATCAACAAATGAGAGAGGTTTGTCGGTAAAAACCCTTCAGGGCACTGCAAGTCGAACAAGATCCGTAAAGTTGGTGGAAAGTAAATTGGGTTGTGGAACATCTTGGAGCACAAAGTAAAACAATTGGAAAAGAGATTGGTTAAATACACTGGGCCGATTAATCCAAAATGCATACCATGATCATTGGTGCCAATGACTCCACTCAGATAAGTTCCTTTTTCCTATCTCTAACAGTCATCCAAATTTGGATTTTCTTCTTTATTCTTAATTCCTAAAATCATTGCATTTCATTGCTGTTAATTTTTCCAAGTTTAGCCTTGTTTCAACAAATAAGAAGGAATTTCAAAGCTTACTACCAGTTTCAAAATTGCACAAAGCAAAATGCGGCTAGAACATGCCAGAGATGATATGATGAAAAGTGGGACATATGGTGTAAGCAAAAGTTAAATCAGTGGAATGGTTCAGTAATGTCGTGGGAGATATACGAGTTCAGACAGAAAGGTCATAAATGGAGAATAACAGTTGGGGATCCTGCAGTTAAGGATCAGTCAGAAGGTCAAAACAATCCTTCGACCATGTTCAAGGCAGTCGAAACGAAGCAGAGCCTAGCAAAGAGAAAACCACCCCCAGCAAGAATGCCACAACTAACCGCCACGTTTAAACTGACAAGATTTTCTTTGATTTGAAAAAGGGGCAAAGATAGCATTTGTTTCAGGAAACACCCTGTAAGGAAGACAAGTACCATGCAGGTTTGATCGCAGAATTCTCAGGACCCTCCTGGAAAATGGGACTTTAGTTTAAAATTCAAAATACAAGACTGAGTAGCAAGATCTGGCATAAATGTACCCCAAAAGAATATAAGTTGGTTTCAAAATTTTCATTCTGGAGATAGAATTTAGTTAGGAGTTGTCAGGACCCTCCTGGAAAATAGGACCTAGTTTAAAATTTAAAACAGTCATGAGTAGTAAAATCTAGCATAAATGTATCCCAAGGAATAAGATGGTTTTAAAGTTCGCATGTTTAAGATATGATTCAATTAGGAGTTTTCAGGACCCTCCTGGATAATGGGACCTAGCTTTGAGATCTCCATTAGATAACAAGGTTTAGCATAAGTTCTTGTTGTAGGGTAATATAATTTAGCCGTAGAATTGTCACTCTTAAAATAAGACTTGATTTAAGAGTTGTCAGGGCCCGCCTGGATAATGGGACGTAGTTTAAAACTGGTTTGGATAACAAGATTTAGCATAAGACATACCCTTCAGTAGATATAATTTAGCTCTAAAATTGTCGTTTAATTAAGAATTGTCAGGATCCTCCTGGATAATGGGTAATAGTTTAAGACCTCCTTAGATAACAAGATATAGCTTAGATTTAAAATCGTCGTTTAGTTAAGAGTTGTCAGGACCCCCTGGATAATGGGACCTAGCTTTCAAATTCTTAGTAATATTTGGTGATGTGATTCAGTTTAAACTCACAGATGCGCCCAGCTACCAAACTGGGGAAGAAAATTTTCTTTTGTTTTGTCTATTTTTGTTGAAGTCAGGTGCCCATCTGAAGAATAGGGAGAACAACACGGATATCAAAGATAAGAGCGTGACCAAGTACTAGAAATCAGGCGTCCACCTGGAGAACAAGGAACAACAGTTCGAGTTTTGGAAATCAGGAGCCCACCTGGAGAACAAGGGAAAACAAATCAGGTTTCAAGGAAGATTGGCACAAGTATTGGTAATCAGGCGCCCACCTGGAGGAACAAGGGAGAACAAGTCAAAGAAAAGCAGTTTCAAGAAGAAGATGGACCAAGTTTCAGAAATCAGGTGTCCACCTGGAGAACAAGGAAAGACGGTTGAAATTTCAGCAGTCAAGAGCCCACCTGGAGAACAAGGGAATACATTCGAGTTTTAGCAGTCAGGAGCCCACCTGGAGAGCAAAGGAATACATTTCGAGTTCAGCAATCAGGAACCTACCTGGAGAACAAGAGAATACATTTCAAGTTTCAGCAGTTAGGAGCCCACCTGGAGAACAAGGGAATACATTCGAGTTTTAGCAGTCAGGAGCCCACCTGGAGAGCAAGGGAATACAATTCCATTTTTGGCAATCAGGTGCCCACCTGGAGAGCAAGGGAATACAATTCAAGTTTTAGCAATCAGGCGCCCACCTGGAGAGCAAGGGAATACAATTCAAGTTTTGGCAATCAGGCGCCCACCTGGAGAGCAAGAGAATACATTTCAAGTATTGGTAATCAGGAGCCCACCTGAAGAACGAAGGGAAGCAGCAAGTTAAGTGTTGGTAATCAGGAGCCCACCTGAAGAACGAAGGGAAGAAGTTCAAGTTTCGAGGAAAAGCAGTGCAAGTATTGGCAATCAGGAGCCTACCTGGAGAACGAAGGGAAGCAGCAAGGTTCAAAGGAGTTCAGCAATCAGGAAACCACCTGAAAAACGAAGGGAAGCAATTCAAGTTTCGAGGAAAAGCAGCGCAAGTGTTGGTATTCAGGAGTCCACCTGGAGAACGAAGGGAAGCAACAAGATTCAAAGGAAGACAACAATCAGGAGCCCACCTGAAGAACAAAGGGAAAGCATCTCAGAATGCAATTCAAGTCAGCAACAAAGGAATCTCACTCAGAGAGTACAAGTCAGCAGGGCAGCAGAAACTGCAAGTTCAAGATATAGATAGGATTATTGTAATTCGTATATCATAGTTTAGTCTGGCTTCTTTTATTTTTTCACGGTGTAATAAGGAGTTCAGTAAGCAGAAACAACAGCAATAACAACAAAATCACAGCTCTTCGGTAGTACCAGCTACCAAAACTTCTTGAACTACACGCAACCTGATTCCCCTATAACCCGGGATATGTAGGTTGTCCAAAACTAAGACTCGATTGCACCCTTTTTCTTTTCTCTTATCCTTATTTCTTCCCTTTTGAATAAAAATATGTTAAAAAATTAGTCACATGGCTCACCTTATCTTTGCTTGAAAATTCTTGATGTTTTCAAACAAAGAGGGGCAGCTGTGAGCACCTAATTTTTGATAATATTTAATTTTTTTATCACTTCTTCTATGTAAATATTTTAGGGGTTTTAACCTACAATTTTTAGCTTTGTTACACTTTTTATTATAGGGTAAAAATACAAAATTTAAAAGGTGAATTATTACTATTAATATTATTTTTTTATTTTAAAATAATAAAAATATTTCGAAAAAATATTAATTTTTTTTTAATTTTCAGGAGTGATTTAAAAAATAAGAAAAAGGGAAGTATTGAATTAAAAAAAAGTAAAAGTATGTGGAATTCTCTTTTAAAAAGTAAAAGAAAGTAGAAACTGAAAAAAAGTAAAAGTAAAGTTTTGTGGAAATTTTAAAAAAATAAAAAGTAAAAGAAAGTTGGAATTAAAAAACAAATATAAAGGTATCTGAAAATTAAAAAAATTTAAAGTAAAAGAAAGTAGCATTTTTAAAAGAAAAGCAAAAGAAAGTGGATTGTTTTTTTAAGAAAAGTTAAATAAGTGGAATTCTCTTTTAAAAAGTAAAAAAAGTGGGATTTTAAATAAGATAAAAGTAATAAAAGTTGGAATTTAAAAAATAAAAGTAAATAAAGGTGGGATTTCTTTTTATAAAAAAAATAAAAGCAATTTGTAAGTGGGATTTCTTTTAATTAAAAAATAATAAAATAATAAAATATTTTTTTTTAAAAAAAATCTGAAAAATCTCGAAAATTTTGCTATAAATAGAAGAGAAAATTTGAGAAGAAAGAAGAAAAAAAAGAAGAGAGGGGTAGGAGAGAAATTTAGGTTGAAAATTTTCATTAAATTTTTCTTTCAATATTTCGGGCCTTGAATCTTGGGTTTGAAGAAGAGTTGATAGAGATTTTGTTGTTGTTGCTGTATTGACTCTAAAACTTTCAGATTTTATTCATTTGAATTCACTTTCTTATAAGTATGTAATTCAAGCTCTTGAGTTAAAAAATGTCGGAGCATTTTTATTGAAGTAGAAGCAAATTGATTTGGTTCTTTTGATAAAGTTTCTTTCGTATTTAATCTGTTCGCATGAATGATGTTTCTTTGATTGAGTGAATTGAGATTTGTAAATGTTAACTTTATTTTAGTATGTTCATGACTCTGTCTCGTTTTTTTTTTCTTTTTTTATTTTTCTTAGCTCATGACTTTTAACCAGCAGGTATTGTTTTGTTTAAATTTAGATTTCAATCTCATGTAGCACCAAGTTCATATTTTAAAATTTAAAGAAGTATGTGAAGTTGAACAATTTGTCAACATTAAGATGTAAAAAAAATAGATTGCGTTAGTGGAAGGATCTTATCTTCAGTTTATGTTATTGGCTGCATATTTTCTTAAATTAACCATGTGAAGATTCAACTTCCTCTGCTTTAAAATGGTACTGTAGAAGTTATAGTGGTGATACTACAACTTTCTCTTTAGTGTAGTGTTAAATAAATTAATTACTTTAATTGTTATTTGTTATAATCAAGTTTAAAATGCATTTTTGTATGTCCATGTTTGTTTTGTTCCTTCCGGTTCATCCGAATAGTTCTCAGCATATTTTTTTTTGTGCTCATATGGTCATTTAAGATTCATTATTTTGTTATAAAATTTTGTTAGTTTCTTTCTAGAATTTGAAAACGAAAGTCAGTTTTTTGAAGATGATATGGAGATGAACCCAAAGTTGGCACCTGTCTTTTGTTATTTTCACATAAATGCCAACTTCACCTTTCTGAATTGTAGTATTCTATAACAAAAGGCTCTAGTGATATACATGTAGCTAACCCATTTCTTTAGGCCTTTTGTACTTATCAATTTATACCACTCCATCCACAATAAAACATCAAAACTAATGGCCCTCATTTAATTAATTTTAAATCCTTAGAATTCGAGGCATGCCATTTAGCGAATTTTCTATGGCCCTCGCAAAGTTGAAAAATGCGTAGTTGCTTTAGGCGCGTAATTTGAAATTACCTTCCTAAACCCGGGTGTGCATTTCATGTGACCCAAATCCAAATCCCAACAACGTTAAATAAAATGTGTCGTGGACCGCGGGTGCATTTATGTGACGTGGTTCAAGACATATTTTAAATGACGTTGCAATCTTCCTAAAAATGAATAAGAGCGGTTAATAAGTTAAAATTGAACCATAGGCTAAAACATCTATTAAAATCAGATAATAGGCCAATTATAACAGTTGAGCGACCGTGCTAGAACCACGGAACCCGAGAATGCCTAACACCTTCTTCCGAGTTAACAGAATTCCTTACCCGAATTTTTGTGTTCGCGGACTGTAAAACAGAGTCAATCTTTTTCTCGATTCGGGATTTGAACCGCTGATTTGGGACACCATAAATTATCTCAAGTGGCGACTCTGAATTTTTAATAATAAATGAATCCCGTTTCGATTGTCACTTTAAGTTGGAAAAAAACTCCCTTATACCCTTTCCGGGGTGTAGGAAAAAGGAGGTGTGACATCCTCCGCTGAAATGAATGCCAAACTACCAATACTCTCAGTCTTTCGGCTCAAGGCATCTGCGACTACATTCGCCTTGCCCGGATGATAAAGGATGGTAATATCATAGTCCTTTAATAGCTCAAGCCACCTGCACTGCCTCAAATTAAGATCCCTTTGCTTGAACAAATGTTGCAAGCTGCGATGATTAGTGTAAACCTCACAGGACACCCTATAAAGATAATGCCTCCAGATCTTGATAGCATGAACTATCGCGGCCAGCTCCAAATCGTGTACGGGGTAATTCTTCTCGTAAGGCTTTAGCTGGCGTGAAGCATATACAATAACTCACCCCTCATGTATCAATACAAAACCCAGGCCAACGCTTGGAGAGTCACAATACATAGTATACATTCTTGAACCGGAAGGGAACACTAACACTGGTGCTGAAGTCAATGCGGTCTTGAGCTTTTGGAAGCTCGCCTCACAATTATTGGACCATCGGAACGGAGTACCCTTCTGGGTCAATCTAGTCAAAGGTGCTGCAATAGATGAGAAGCCCTCCACAAACCGGCGATAATAACCTGCTAACCCCAAGAGACTCCTAATCTCGGTCGTTATGATAGGACAAGGCCAATTATGAACTACCTCGATCTTTCTGGGATCTATCTTAATACCCTCTCCTGATAACATATGCCCCGAGAATGCCACAGAATCTAACTAGAACTCGTACTTGGAGAACTTAGCATATAACTGCTATTCCCGTAAGGTCTGAAGGACCACTCTCAAATGCTGCTCGCGCTCCTCCATGCTATGCGAGTAGATCAATATGTCATCAATGAAGACAATGACAAAAGAGTCAATATATGGCCTGAACACTCGGTTCATCAAATCCATAAACACCAACGGTGCGTTGTTCAAGCCGAAGGACATCACTAGAAACTCATAGTGGCCATATCTAGTCCGGAAAGCTGTCTTCTGAACATACGAATCATGAATCCTCAAATGATGGTACCCCAATCTCAAGTCGATCTTAGAGCACACCCTGGAACCCTGCACCTGGTCAAATAAATCATCAATACACAGCAACGGGTATTTGTTCTTAGTATTAACTTTGTTCAACTGGCAGAAATCAATGTACATCCGCATAGTCCCATCCTTCTTCTTCACGAACAACACCGGTGCACCCTAAGGCGACACACTGGTCTGACGAACCCGTTTGCTAGCAACTCTTTAAGCTGTTCTTTAACTCATTCAAAGCCAGGCAGTACGGTGGGATAGAGATAGGCTGGGTACCTAGAGCCAAATCCATACAGAAATCGATATCAAGATCTGGTGACATGCATGGTAGATCAGAAGGAAACACATCAGAGAACTCCCGAACTACGACCACTAAATCAATCGCCAGAGTCTTTGCAACCGTATCCTGAACGTAAGCTAGATAAGCCAAACAACCCTGCTCGACCAAGTGTCAAGCCATAAGGAAAGAGAGAACCCGTCTAGATGCACTGACAGATGAACCCTTTCACTCTAATCTAGGCAACTTTGACATGACTAAGGTAATAGTCTTGGCATGGCAATCAAGGACGTCACGATATAGAGACAACCAGTCCATGCCCAGGATGACTATAAAGTCGATCATATCGAGCAATAGAAGATCTGCTCTAGTCTCATAACCACAGAAAGTCACGATACAGGACCGATAGATCCGATCCACAATAACAGAATCACCCACTAGCATGGACATATATATAGGAGTACCCAAGGACTCACAGGGAACACCCAGAAAATGAGCAAGCAAAGATAAAACATATGAATACGTAGACCCTGGATCAAATAGTACCAAAGCATCCCTACCACTGATAGAAATAATACTTGTCATCGCATTATCCGAGGCTACTACATCTGGTTTGGCTGGAAAGGCATAAAACCTAGCTGGAGCACCACCTAACTGGCCTCCACCTCTAAAATGACCCCTACCCACTTGCCCCCCGCCTCTGGGTAGCCAGACGTCTGGTACGACAACTGGTGCTGTAATTATAGGCTGATGAGCCTGCTATACTACCTTGCCCCAAGCTCAGCGTAGAATTTCTTACATGGCCAAGATCCCTACACTTGAAATAACCTCTCGGTACAGAAGATGACTGACCTTGAGTTTGACTCTAGGGACCTGGACTCCCACTGGAGGAACCCTAAATGGCCGGTAGATGGTAGGAGCTCTCTAGGATGGCGCTGAAATAGGGCCGTACTGCAGCACCTTGAGAAGGCAGCAATGCTAAATATGTGGGTCTGCTAGACTGACCACTCATAAACTGACCTCTGCCCCTAGACGGACCACCACTGAACCCTCTAGAATATCGAAACCACTTGTCCTTCGGCATCTACTCTCGTCCCCGCTGGCGAACACTGTCGATCCCTGAGCTATCTCTACAACCTGCCCGTAAGGAGTCCCCATCTCAATCTCTCCGGCCATAGTGGCCTGGATACCAGAGCGCAAACCCACAACAAACCTCCACACTCCCTCTGCATCAGTGGGGAGTATCATAAGTGCATGACGAGACAACTCAGAGAATCTGACCTCATAGTCGGTCACAAACATCTGACCCTGCTGGAGCTACTCGAACTAACCCCACAACTCTTCCCTCTAAGAGGGTGGAATATATCTCTTCAAGAAGAGACGTGTGAACTAGTCCCAAGTCAAGGAAGGAGAACCTACTAGTTTACCGAGAAGATAAGACTGCCATCATGTACGGGCCCTACCCTCCAAGTAGAGTGCAAATAATACAAGTATTTCATGATTGGGTCCTAAAACTACCCGGACTTAAGCATGATTTGTAGCTACACACGGACTCTCTTCACCTCGTGCGTATGTAGCCCCCACAATTAGAAGCAAATAGTAATTTAAAACACCTATGGGGTAAATTCCCTCTTACAAGGTTAGGCAAGAAAATTACCTCGTCCCAAAGCTCACTTTCTGACCCACAAATTCACTCTAAAGCCTCAAATAAATCATCAATATGCCAAGCCACTTAAAGTAGGAGGGTGGTACTTATTATACCTGTCGAGCCTGAGTTATTCCTCCTTAGAAACTGCTGCCCTACCCTCGGGCTGAACTGCGGCTACCGGCTGCACTGGTATGACCTCTAGGACCTGGTCAACCTAAACCTGCTACTCTGAGGTACGAGCAACGGTAGTTTGTGCTCCTCTCCCAACTTGAGATGTGGAAGGAGTAAGTGGTATCAACCTTGCCTGAGCCAAAGTACTGAACATGCTCAAAAATTGGATGAGGGTCTCTTGAAGAGATGGTGAAGTAACAGGCGTCTCAAGTGATTGCGCTCCAACTGGAGCTGCTGGTGGCTCCTTTGTAGCAACTCGTGCGAGTGCTCTGGTTGCACCACATGGACGTCATTGGCCTCTACCTTGGCCCCAGCCTCTCGCGACTCTAGTAGGGTGCAGGTGTCTGGTCATCTGATCCAGCTATATGTGTCCTCACTATCTATGAGAGAATAGAAAGGAAAAAGTTTAGAATCCTGAAGTCAACAATTTCACACAACAAGGAATCAAAGAAGTGAAGCTTTTTCTAATAGTTCCATAGCCTCCCGAAGATAAGTACAAACGTCCCCATACCGATCCGCGAGACTCTACTAAATGTGCTTGTGACTCATAACATCTATGAACCTAGAGCTCTGATACTAGCTTGTGACGATACGAATTTCCCTCCGTAAGATATCGTGACGGCACCTAGTCTCTAAGACTAGGTAAGTCTAACAAATATGCGAAATAACTAAAATAATAACTTAAATAGCATACATCAATATCTATATAAATGATACTGCCGCTCAACATGTACAAACCCCCAAACCCAATGAAATACAAGTCACAAGATCTAGATACAGTGTGGAACGCTCCTATACATCATTGTCTTTAAGATAAAAAGAAATAAGAAAAAGAATAGGATAGAAGTGGACTCTGAGGCCTGCGCACGCCAGCAGGTATACCTTGAAATCTCCAAACTGAGCTCGCCTCACTGGTGTCTGGACTGGTAGGAGGTACCCGGATCTGCATAAAAAGATATGCAGAAGTGTAGCATGATTGCACCACAACGGCACACAGTAAGTGCCAAGCCTAACCTCGGTAAAATAGTGACGAGGTAAGGTTAGGGCCCTACTGGAAATAATAAGAAACAAGGCGGAAGATATAATGATATAATTAACAATAGATAGTTATGGAAGGTAACAACACGGAATCAAGAAGACAAATACAACACGTAAGGAAACAAGATTCTTACAAGTTAAGGGACAACAATAACAACAACAAACAATACAAAAAATAGAGGAAATCAATAGGGGCACTCCAGAGGTACCGTCTCGTAGTCCCAAAAGTAAATATCTCACAATCCTTCCTTATGATAACAACCTCACGGCAGAAACCTCGTGCCACAATAACAATCCGCACGGTAGAAACCTCCTGTCATAATAACAATCCACACGACAGAAACTTGATACCACAACAACAATCCGTATGGCAGACACCTCGTGCCACAATAACAACCATCTCAACAAAAATCACGGAAACCAAACATAACAACTGAAACAAAGATATTTCAAGGACAACAATTTCAAGTAAAGAATCACACAGTTAAATAATGAATATGGAATCAGGAGAGCAGGTAATTCAACTAATCATGGAGCACAAGTTGCAAATAAGAGATAAGATAAATAGACATATGAAAGTAGGCTAAACATGATGACTACATGTGTTAAAGTAACTCAGTTAAGGCATAAAAAAGAAACTACTTAGCAAAAACCGTAATTTCCAACACTTAACTCGTGCAAGCACTCGTCATCTTATCTATACAGCCTTCACATATATCAAATTATCGTAACAGTACCAAATCCTAAGAGGTAATTCCTCTACATAAGGTTAGACAAGTTACTTACCTCAAACCGTGCAAATTTCTATTCCAACATGCCCTTGCCTCGCGAAACAACCTCCGAACGCCTCGAATCTAGCCACAAACAATTCGATACAATCAACACGGCTAAAGGAATCAATTCCATAAGGAAATACTAAGCCCTTAATCAAAAGTCAAAAAGTCAACTCAAAAGTCAAGCCCCAGACCCAAGTTTTAAAAACCAGTAAAAGTCACAAAATTTGATCACCCATTCAACCACGAGTCCAACCATACCAAAATTAGTCAAATCATATCAAAACTCGACCTTCAAATCCTCAAATTATAGTTTTTAAAGTTTCTACAATTTTTCCCAAATTTTCATCTCAAAATACTAATTAAATAATTAAAACAATGATATATTCATGTATATTAACCAAATCTCAATTAGAATCACTTACCCCGATAAATTTCTTGAAAACCCCACAAACATTGCCACAAACCGAGCTTCCAAAGTCCAAATGTAAAATAATACTCTAACCCTCACTTATATAGTACAAAATCTAACCTCCTATTGTGTTGACCGCACATTTTTTGTGTGGTCTGTACATTCCAGGTTTCCCAACCGCAATTCTAAATTGTGCGGTCGCACTTCAACAGTGACTGCACTACCAGACTTTAGTAAATTGACCATAGCTTTTTGTACAAATATCCAACGATGAATGGTTTAATTTTCTAAAAACTAAACCCAAAGGGTTACAACTTTTATTTTTGTATCATCTCCAAAGTCCTTATAGATTAAAAGATATAAGATTCCGAAGTGAGACCATCAAACCTGCAGATTCTCCTTCCTGCGGCCGCAAGAGGATTTCTGCGGTCCGCACATTTACTCTGAGGTCCGCACATATCCTATGCGGTCCGTACTATTCCTCTACAATCCGCACATGAGGCTTTTCCTCACCACTCCAAATTGTTCCCTCGCACTTCAACTGCTCCAGAACATCATCAAAATGCCGAAATGCACAAACTCATTCAAACACACCCCCGAAACACACTCGAGCCACTCGGGACCCCGTCCGAATATACCAACAAGTCCCGTAACATAACACGAACCTACTCAAGCCCTCAAATCTCGTCTAACAACATAAATTTAATGAATCGTAACCCAATTCATGCCTAATGAGAACTAAGGAATTCTAACTTCTACATTTGATGCCGAAGTCTATCAAATTAAGTCCGATTGACTTCAAATTTTGCACACAAGTTATAAATGACATAACAGACTTATTACAACTTCCGGAACCCTAATCCAAGCCTTTTAACCATGAAATCAACTTTCGGTCAGACTTCTAAATTTCCAACTTTCGTCATTTCAAGTCTAAATCAACCACGAACCTCCAAATCACTATCCGAACATGCTTCTAAGTCCAAAATCACCCAACGGAGATAACGGAACCATCAAAACTCCATTACAAAGTCATTTACACATAAGTCAACATTCGGTCAACCTTTTTAACTTAAGTTTCTAATCTTGAGACTAAGTGTCTCAATTCATTCCGAAACCTCTCCGGACCCGGAACAACTATCCCGGCGAGTCACATAGCAGCTATAAAGCATAAAATAAGCAGTAAACGGGGGAACAGGGCTACAACTCTTAAAACGATTGGCTGGATTATTACAGTATCTTCCATGCAACATTAAAGATGGAGTTCGATTAATCAAGTGACAAGTCGTCAAAACACATTCCCTCTAAAAATCAATCGGCAAGTTACCTTGAAAGCGTAAGGCCTGGGCTGCATTCAAAATATAATGATATTTTCTTTTCAGTCTCCCATTTTGTTAGAGTTTTCTTTTATACGAAGTTTAATAAATAATCCCACATTTAAGAAAATAATTTATCATACATGTAAACTCTGTTCCATTATCATTCCTAAAAGTTTTAACTCGCTTGTTGAATTGTCTGTCCATCACAGAAAAAAATGCTTCACAGTTTGCACTACTTCTTTCTTGTCAATCAATAAAAGAATCCACACAGCACGCGAGTAATCATCTACAATAGTCAAAAAAATGATGCACCACATGATGAAGTTGTTCGATAAGGTCTCCACAAATCACAGTGAATCAACTCAACGATTCTAGAAGCTCTATTATTACTCAAAGGAAATTTGATTTTTGTTTGTTTAGCTCGATAACATTGAACATAATTTTTATTCAAAACATCACTATTGTTTCTAAAATTTACGGTAGGATCTACGTACTATAAAAAATAGTCAAAATTGTGATGGAAATTTTGTGACAAACAAGTTGTTCACAAAATTGTGACGGAGTATTGACGGATCTGTGATGGATCATCCTTACATAGCCTGAAATTTGCTGAAAAATATAATTTTTTTTAAAAATTATATTGTGACGGATTTGTAACAAAGTTGTAATGGAACTTAGAGATGACAAAAATAAATTGTCACGAAATTATGAAGGTAAAATAGTCTAGCGAAATTTTGTCACAAAATTGTCATAATATTATTAAAAACATATATAGTAATAGTTTTTGGCCAATGAGTCTGGCATTAGTTTTAGTAAATTTTCGACTTCTTTTTAGTTTCCCGCCATATTTTCTCCCCTTATATCAAATGTTAGTCCAAAACCCTTATTTTGTTTTCCCCCAAATTCACAAAAAGCGTATCTTTTCCCCTTCACCTTCAGTCATCGATTCTTACATACCTGGTCCATCACCATCCTCAACAAGCTTCATTACAAGCTATTCGACTCTTTCAGTCTGTTCATGTTTGCTACTTTTTCAATCTCTTTGGTCATAAATTTAAAAAAAATTGGGATAATTTTTTATTTCAGTCTGTTTCAGCTTTGGTTTGCTTCATTCCCAGTTAGACTTTGCTCAAAAAAGTAGTTTGCTGAAGTGATTAGAATCATCGCTTCTTCATTTTTCTCTGCCCTTGCTATTGGATCCTTCAACTACAACTCAAAAAATTTCAAGGTGAACTAAAAACCTATTGCATACCATGCATGTAATTATATATTTATTTTATCCAGTGTTATTTTATTTCAACTCTAAATATTAGAAATTCATAGAAAAATCTTAGTATGTCTTCATCAAAAGTGCCAGAATGGAGAAATCATGAAGTGAAAAACCTAAATGTGTTAGTTTCTCAACTAGTAAAATAAAAAAAAATTGAGTCTTTACTGATAAGTACTCTTTCAAAGATAATTTATTTTATTTTATGCTTGGGTTTTAAGATATAACAGAATTTTTTATTTGTAATTTTTGGTGTATATATACAAAGAAAGAACATTATTGCAAGTGTTCAAATATCTACAAAAGCATAATCATAAGGGCTTTAATTGTGGAAGCTAAGTGAAGAAGCTTTAGTAGTTTCTTCAAACTTTATACTATCTTTGATTGCAACTCCGATCTTAACTCTCTTTGCTTGTACGTGTAAATATTTATTTCAATTTATATTTTAAGTCTTATGCTCAAGTCTACAGTACGTAATCTTTTATAGTTTAATTATCATAATGAAAGTTATAACATATATTTTATTTTTGTCTTGTCCGAGTATAGAATATGAATTCTAATCGTGAGTGGATATATGCTAGAAAAATAAATTCATTAATCCTAGATTTATTGTTGGGGTTCAAGAGTTTGTTGCAGTTGCTAACATTCATCCACAATGCATGGATGGTGAAAAGCTAAGATGTCCTTGTAATCATTCTAAATGTCGGAATAGAAATATCTTAGATGAGATTACTGTTATGGTACATCTTGGGAGACACGATTTTGTACCGAAGTATTATCGTTCGTATCACCATGGTGAAAGTTATATTCCATATTCAGGAGTGCATAATGTTAATCAAGAAGAAATAATTGGTGAAACTGTACAACAAAAAACTGAGAATTCTCAATCTCATAACTCATTTCAATCTATGGTTTTTGATATTGTTGGGCCATCTTATGATCGGACCTTGGAAGAGGACCCGAATCCAAAAACTCAACATCTTTATAATATGCTCAAAGCATCAGAACAGGAAGTATGGGTGGGAAACACACCCAGGCATTCGCAGTTGTCTGCCGTGTTCGACTGTTGAATCTAAAGGTAGAACATCATTTTTTCGAAAGGTGTTATGATGACTTATGTCAATTTTTATCAGAATTGATGTCGACTGATAACATAATGACAGATAGCTTTTATAGTATAAAAACGCTAATGTGAGGCTTGGGCTTGCCGATAGAGAAGATTGATTGTTGCATTTTATGATTTATTGGTGTAAAGATAGTGAACTTGATAGTTGCAAGTTGTATACCACCAAAAACAGGGTGTTCAACTTTGGGGCTGATGTGGCACTTCACGTCTGACCTCGAGAAGCTCGAAGCAGAATTTGAAGTGTGACCCCAATATGCGTCCCTCGAGGGAGCATATCGAAGGTTCACTGTGGTCAATGTCAAAGCAGTATAGATCGAGAATCGTCATGAAAAGGTGGGAAAGCTCCCGAGGATACGTGGTTAGAGCTGATCGGGTCTGCAAGAATAGTACAAATTCGTACTGAGCCATTATACAGCTGTACCAATAGAATTTCCTCGTCATTATTAGACATGTACTATGTTGGAATTCCCATTTCCTATATAAAGGAGACCCTTCTCATTTTTGTAACAAAGATGAATATGGATTACAATGGAACATCTTCTACTTTTCTCACACTCAAACACTGTCTTTCAGCTTTATTATTTTTCACTCATTATTCTTCATTTATTGTTCATCATTTATTGCTATTATCGGACCCGAGGTCCCTGATTCCATTGAGTTCGAGACCCTAGTCCTTCTTCAACATTGGTTTGGCTACTTTATTCTCTTTACTTAAACTTAGCATCTATTTCCTAATAACTGGTATTGAAATAAATCACATATTTTTAGAACCACAAAATCAAATACAATTGTTAGTACCATTTTTAAGGTAAATAGTTTGGCGCCCACCGTGGGGCTAAAAATAATAGTGATTGTTTTGGTGCTAGTTTTCTGAATACACAAGTTATTCTTCATACATTTTTTGTCCAAGAATCTTTAATTTTAGGTAAAAAAATGTCTAACTCAGCTAATGCACGTGAAAATAATGGTATTGGGCTTCGTGGAGAGAACGGTGCAGATGTCGGTGTACCACCGCAAAACCCTGGGTGGAACCAACACAAATCCCCATCGATGTGGGCTTACGCAACGCTGTGCATGTAGATGTGAGCTTATATACCAATAGAAGTGTGCGCGGGGAAAACCAACATGAAGCACAAGGGATCTAGCTTGGGAGGAAAAAGAAGTTAGCAAGTCATTTTTTAGATGTTACAAGCACAACAAGTGGCTATTGCTTAGCTACAAAGTAAACAAAAAACTCGAGTTGAGCAGGCACCAGAGAAATCGAGTAACAACGGGTCAACAGCAGATCCCGCTATTATGAAGATGCTCGAGGACCTCACCAAAAAGATTGAATCAGGAGAAAAGAAGATAGAAGATAACGATAAGGAGGTGCAAACTTATAACTCGAGGGTCGATCAGATCCTGGGCGCACCCCCGATTCTGAAGGTTGTAGATTCAAAGAAGTTCGTGCAGAAATCATTCCCATCAAGTGCAGCTCTGAAGCCCATCCCGGAGAAATTCAGAATGCTGGATATCCTGAAGTATTACGGGACCACGGACCCCAATGAGCACATTACCGTTTATACTTGTGCTGTAAAAAGGAATTCCCCAGATCCTCAAACCCTCGTTGTTCCCAGAAGACCCGATGCTACCAAGCCAATCGCTAAAAAGAAAGGTACACCTGAAAATGGGGTTAGTCCCCACTCTCAGGAAAAAACCCATTTAGTTTCTTGTCAATAATATAGATGGCATTGCTTCGATATGACAGGGATTCCGCTCGAGGGATAAACAGGTAAAATAATTGAAACTTATATTGATGTTATGACTGGTTAAGTCCCTGTGCGCAGAGGATCACTTTAACTCCTTTGCAAGAAATAGTTAACATTTCGGGGCAATACGGTACGAAGCTCATTCCAGAAAGGTGTTTCCGCGGAGGTGGGGCGATTGAGCTTCTCGGCCTTCGTAGCGTCAGATCAGGGCATAGAAGTCATCCCCGACCAGGCCAGAATCCTCGGAGATACCATTGTCACGGACAGCAAGACCTCAGAGTTGTTGGTAAAAGAACTTACAGGCTCGGCATAATGGAGGCTCTCAAAGGCTCGTGCTCTCGAGAACGCCCCTTCCTACACGAAGGTCGTAGGTTATAGAAGCATACGTTGCACTCTTTTTCCCTTAACTCAGATTTTGTCCCAAATGGGTTTTACTGGCAAGGTTTTTCACGAGGCAACAACTATATGTTACCCGAGGAACGACCAACAAGTATTCAAGGCTTCTTTTCAATCAACCTCGAATACTAGAGTGCATCACCCTCGGAGGTTACATTTTTGGGGAAAATATTTCACTCCTAAACGTGCCTCGATAGGAAAACCTTGTAATGGGCCAAACGGTCAAACGAGCCGTGTCCATATAGAATAATCGAGCCCCGGCAGCTAAACATGTACGCATATATCGACTATTTGAAGAAACACTCAGGTTACACCAAAAATACTTTGTGTCTCATAAAAGCTCTATATTTACAATCCTATGGGAAACGACTTAAAAGCTAAAACATTGAAGCACCTCGAGTACTTGGGGACTGTCATCGAAATTCGAATTAATAAGACCTCAAAGAGGCACTCGAAATTCGAATTAATAAGACCTCAAAGAGGCACCCCTTTGAAACAAAGGCCAGGGCCAATATTTTCGGGTTTTAACTTCTCGAACAAGTTTAGAAAGTTATCGAGAAACAAGTCCAAGTGGCATACCTAAAGGCTACGCCCATATAAAAGACTACGGTCATGTAAAGGCTACGACCAAATAATGCAGTTCGGAGACGTTCGACTTCCATTATAAATTAAAAGACCTTCAAATACTTCGAAAATACTTCGAACAGAACCGGTTAATTAGGCTACCCTCGGAATAAGCAAAGGAGCTTCGATAATATCAGCTTCGAACAATAAAAAGGCTTCGAAAACAATCAGCCTTCGATGAAAAGGTTTCAAAAACCCAGTCTTCGAGCAAACCTCCCGAGGTACTCAGCTATAGTCACATATCAACTCATAATCAAGGTTCTCGTTTGAGCCGTCCAAGAGTCGGACGAACATAAAACATGCTAAGGCATAATCAAAACTTCGAAAGTCTTTAGCCAAAATGAGGGGAAACTATAGCCATATTAGAGGTCGCATCGACCTAATCTAAAAAGAGCCTAGGGGCCAATGCGCAAGAGCCTAAGCGACAACATAAAGAGCTGGCCTAAGGGCCAGCCTAAAGAGCCTAAGGGCCGATCTAAAGAGCCTAAGGGTCAATGTGTTAAAAACTTGACGGTCGATAGCCCCGAGTCAAAACTTGATTTGAGGACTGAGCCCTAAACGATCAACTACTATCAATTACTCATCAAGCACAACCTAAGGGTTCTTATCTTAAAGTCCAACATATCGGACTAATAATCGGCAAGCATCAAATCTTAAAACATAAACAAAGACACAAGTAAGTGGAAATTTATATAAAGGAAAAACCAAAGGGTTCCTTTTTTATTATAAATAATGGTACAAAGATACATTTACACCACTCCCACAGGGAGCCCTATACAAAAAACAAGAAAGAAAAACCTAGTCTACCCTCGGGAACTTAGCCTTTCCCCCCTCGGGGACTATGTCTTCATCGACTCCCTCGAGACCAGCTCCCTCATCGGCCTCTTCCTTGTTGTCTTCAGCATCGGAAACGAGGAACTTGGCAACGAACTCATCCGCCTTGGCCTACTCTATCTCTTCCGAGAGATCGAAGCCCTTAACATAAATGTCCTCGAGAGTTTCCCTCTAGGATCTGCATCGGGCATATTCATTGCTTCTCCTCTCTCGATCGGAAGCCCCCCTCAACTTCGTACGAGCTTCAGCGGCAACTTTCAGATAGATGGCCACCTTCTTATCGGCCTTTGCTCGGACCTATTCGGCTTCAGCTCGAACGTCCACAACTTCGGCCTTCATCTTCAAAAGATCTGTCTCAAGCTTAGCAATCCTGTTGTCTGGTCCAAGTTGCTTTCTTGAGCGTTACAAAGTTGTATCTCGAGGGCGGAGGCCTTAGCCAAATCATTCCTTTTGGCTGCAACATGAGCATCTATATGTACCTTCAATTCGTTGCATTTAGAATTAACCTAGTTGGCTTCGCCCCGAAGGCATTCCAGCGTCTCTGTCTTTCTTTGCAACTGAGATACCAAAATGTTAGTTTCCGAAGATGGGAGAAGAAGCTTGTATTCCCTCAAAATAGAGGTTACCTGTTTCTCGAGGTTGCCTTCATAATCATGACTTTGGTTCAACTTTGATCGAAGCCTTCTTGAGCCAAGGGTCTCCTGGAAACAGCCTCTCTGCCCCTTGGGTTAGGGGTAAGGTCTGCGTACATATTACCCTCCCCAAACCCCACTTGTGGGATTACACTGGGTCGTTGTTGTTGTTGTTGTTGTTGGTTCAACTCTGATCGAAGATGTATCAGCTCTCTAGTCTTCTTATCACAAAGAAGCCTGAGAGATCTCTCCCCATTCAAGGCTTTATGCAACTTAGCCTCATAGAGAAGTAGCTCAGACTTGAGCTTATCGAAGGCCTATGAGAAAGAACGTTCAGTTAAAAAAAAGTATAAAGTTAGAAAGGTTATAATGACTTTAAAACTCACCATAGAGTAGAGTCTCTGAGCTTCCTCGAAGGTCAATTTCGCATCTACCGACTCGGTCTCATTGGCCCCGGTATAGCAACCCGAGGAGCTCTAATTAGGCGGAGATACGTCGGAGCCCATTTCCATCAGAGTACTTCCCGAAGTCCGGCAACCAGCTGCCAAATCAGGTAATGAAGGACCTTTGCCCCTCCCTTCTTATGGAATCTCTCCCTCGAGACTAGGGGCCTCGATCCCAACAAGCTCAACAGTCTCGGGAGGCCTCCTAGTTCGAGCCATCAATGTAGAATCATCCTCTCCGGGTGCATTGACGTCCACAGAACAACCGATAAATATGAGATCTTCGTCAGCGGCAACGTCTTCCTCACACCCCCGGGCGAGTCCTGCTTCGCTATGGGAATCCTCTTCCTTCAAGGATATTTTTCTTTTATTATCCTTCCTTATCTCAGAAGTTGCAGGTCATTCCTCTTCCTCGAAAGGGGACAGTCTCACCTCAGAAAACTCACTGATGCCTGCAACAAAGAAATTAGTGTACGTAAAGGAAAGTACTCCACGAGAGAAGGATTGCATAGCACATACCATGGTGCTTAGCCTCCCATTTTCCCTTCGACAAATCTCGCCACTTGCGCTTGTCATAAGTCAAAGAGGTCGCCGGTTTGCGGGCCCAGTCCACAAAATCGGGGACCTCATTGGGCATCCACGGGATCGCTGTGGAAAAGGAAAGAAAACATCCTTATGGAGTCTGGCTCCACCGAGAACAAAAATAATAGAGTACAGTATATCACTTATGCTTGAAATTTCATTTCGCGGGAAACGGCAGGAACTCCGCAGGAATAATATCAACAATCCTCACTCGAACAAACTGACTCATTCACCCTCGATCCCTGTCCTCATCATCACTAGCAATGAAGGGCTTAGTGGATCGGCGTCATAGTGTAATTAGACCTCGATGATGCAAAGGCCGATACAATCTGACGAGGTGGCTAAGAGTGAATTCGAGCTCGGCCTTTTCAGCAAAAAATCTCATCATCAACACGATCCACCAGAAAAACGGATGGATTTGAGCCAAAGTAACTCGATATCTTCAACAAAATTTGAACACGAGTCAGTCGAGAGGATCCAATGTAAAAGGGTGCTTGTACACGTTCAGAAACCCCTCTACGTGGGCCATGATACCCTCTTCCCGGGAGAGTATCTGCAGCCTCACCTTTTCTTCCCATCTGCAGCTCTCTTCACAGCCTCGAAGTGTCTCTCTTCTATTGATCGAATGAACCTCGATGCATGTTCTTGATGGACCGGACATCGAAAGGTTTCTCTATCGTAAAATCTCTTATCGAGATGAAACAGTTCGAAGTTAGCTCACCAAATGCCGGCATTGTACCATCGGCCGGGCAGGAAGCATCGGTGGGACTTCCCTATTTCTATTGAGATGATTTGGTCATGGTAGCCATGATTCCTTCAAAAAAAAGAAAGGCAAGATGAAAACTCAGGCGAAAGCTTTGATCTGATGCAGCACTACAACTAGCGCATAAAAGAAAAGAACTCTATAGAGAAAGGTAGTTGCACCAAGCGGCAAAGCCCTCAATGAAAGGAAAGCAACTATAGATAAGAATAGCGGCGACTGTTCATTAACTTTGATAGCCAATCAGCTCTAGCAAAGCAATTATGACTTTTGGGAAAATGTACTGACGAGGCCATTTCAGTCACTTCACAGTCATGTCACAGGAATGATATCACACACAGTGTTCGAGGGATCGATGAGTCAAATCGATTCCTTACCAACCCAACCTAGGAATGGTATGCGATTGAAACCTGAACAACCCGATCTCAAGGGTCTCTGTTACTCCAAGACCTAGTTCGAAGGAGTTAATTTCAAGTTCGAAGCATGACTTTAGCATGAACACTAAAAGGCAAAACTTTGAAGATATTAAACAAGAAAATACTTTGCATTACAAAAATATATTTACAAAGGTGCATTTACAAAAATCTCATGCGGAGTCCACATACAAAAGAAGAAGAAGTAAAAAGAGCAAAGGTGGCCTAGTCTTCATCTTTGCTAATCCCCGAGCTACTTGCAGAGCCCTCGTCCGAAGTAGTCGGAGCTGCTGACTCCTTTTCCAAGTCCTTCGCTTCTTCGATCTCGGCAGATAGATCGAAACCCTTGGCATGCACTTCCTCAAAGGCCTGCCTACGAGCTTCTAATCGAGCATGTGCAAGGACACGAGCCAGTTTGAGGTCGTCTTTTTAAGATATTTCCTTGACTTCGAGTATTCAATGTAGCAGCATCTTCCCGATACAAGAATATGAGTGTGTCGGCTTCGGACTTGGCCATGGATAATGCGACAGCCGACTCAGTATGAAGTGCCTTGAATTTGCGAGCCTCCTCTTTAGCACCATGAAGAAAACTCTGAGTCGAGGCAAGCTCCTCTCGAAGAGTATCCCTTTCCGAGGTCATACTATCCTTGTACCGCTTCAGCTTAAGGATCTCGACATCTTTGGCCGCAATCTCTTCTCGAAGCTGCCCTGCTAGGGCATCCTTTTGCTTAATCTGCAAATGCCAAGTCACGGTAATAAATACAAAGTTATGAAAACAAAAGGCAAGCTCATGAATATCGAACTACCTGCTTGATGAAGTTGGCCCGCTCATGGATCACTTTCTCTGAGCTTGCTCGAAGGCTGTTCAGGTCCTCCTCCCTACGGGCGTATAGAGTTTTTAGCTTATTCGACTCCGAAGCGAGCTTCTCGAACTCCTCCTCACAATAAGTTTGTTTAGCTCGTAACTTGGAGAAGGCCTGGTCGTACAACATCGTGACCTATAGCACGAAGGAAAGAAGTTAGAAAAACAAAGATCAAAACTCAAGGCACAAAAGTTATGTAAAAAATCACCTATTTTTGGAGTTTCACAGCCTCCTTAAGAACAACTGGGCATCGAGATCAGCATCCTCTTCAACACTGGAAAAAAAATCTCCAAATGAATCATCCTCTCTCTAGGATGCCCCCACATCGGGAATCTACCTATTCTGGGTGTCCCGTATTTGCCCAGGGGAAAATGACAGGCCTGATTGAAGATCGCCTATGACATCAACCTCTATCGATGCTTCCTCTCGCCCTCGAAGGGTTTGAAAGCTGGATCCTCCGAATGATCCAACCAAGTGCTCGTCAGCACAAGTTGTATCTTGTTCAATGGTCGGCTCAGGGTCTGCATTCGAACCCTTCTCGAGGGTCCCCTCAATGAGAGGTAGGACCACATCGGCCACCTTTGACTCGGCAGTCATTTGCCCGGCAACCTTCGAAGCATCAGCACTCCGTATTACCCTATGTACCAGTGGGCAACCGTCATCGTCTTCGTCTTCAGCATGAAGACTCTCAACAGCTTCCGGAGTTAGGACCGTTGCATCGGCTCTAGGCTTTCGAGCCTTTGCTCTCTTTGGTTTCGGGGATTCTACCGGCGTCTCCTTCTTTCTCTTTCTATTTTTGGCGGGTTTGTGGGTCTCCTCTTCGCCAGGAGGAGGTGGTTTCATTGAAACAGCTTCCCCGAGGCCTGCACAAGCGTAAAATGTCAAACATACTGCGAAGAAATCTATTTATATGGAATTTAGAAGTGACAGTGGTGAGGGCGTACCATGATATTTGGCCCCCCATCGAGTTTTGGCCAAGTCACGCCAAACGTGCTTGTCATATGAGGAGGTGGAGTCTAGGAGTTTAACCCAGCCCGGTAGGTCCGTGACCATACCGGGAAACCACACGGTTGCTAAATAACCAGAGGAGAATCAATTCAAAAAAGAAAGGAATTAGTTCAAAAGAGGAAAAGAGGACATTGAGATGATAAAACATGATCGCTGTAAGACACTTACGTCTCATATTCCATTCCTCAGGGAATGGCATTTTCTCAGCAGGGATAATGTCCGGAGTCCTGACTCGAACGAAGTGGCTCATCCACCCCCGGTATTTATCTTCGTCGATGCTAGCAAAAAATACTTTGGTAGATCGATGTCGTAGTTTGACTAGGCCCCATCAATAGAGACGAGGGCTATACAATCTAATCAGATGATCGAGGGTGAATGGCATCCCCTCGACCATGTTCGAGAAATATCTAATCAAATAGACGATTCTCCAAAAAGAGGGATAAATTTGACCAAGTGTCACTCGATACTATCGACAAAAATCGAGGATCACCGGGTCTATCGGTGGAGAAGAAGATTCTACAAGACCTAAGGTAAAGGGATACGTATATATGCTGAGGAAACTAGCTCTGTGCGTAGTTATATCCTCTTCTAATGAAGGGATCTTTACTTGTAATGCCTCTCCCCAACGACAATCTATTTTCACCTTCTCTATGCTGGTTATTAGACTACTGTACCGAGACATGGGTTCGCATCGGCCTGATACCGAAGAAGGTTTATCAATTTTGAAATCGGAGGATGTCTCAAAGGGCCCAAGAATACACTCCCCAATACGAGGAGGCACTATCTTTTTGCTCTTAGACGAGCGTGATGAAGAAGGGGCTTCCTCTTTTTGAGGCACTGTCTTAGAAGTTTTGACCATGGTTATAACAAAGTTTCGAAGTAAGCTGACGAAGAAGTGAACACAAAAGAAGGATGAAGTTAAGAAACTGTTAACAAAGATTTGAATATTTGAAGATGTTGCAAAAGTTTAGAAGATAGGGAATTGGAGTATTTATAAGAGTCATCTAAGTGTATTGGAGGAGTTGAAAGGGCGACCAATAGCGGTTCATGGGCTTTTCGAGAACAATGTTGACAAGACATTTGCACAACTTTTCTGTCACATCATTTAATGATCTCACGTGGCTGATGTACGTCACAATGAGGGTATTGAATAGGCAAGAACTCAAGATCGTTTCTTATCATTTCATTCTAAGAAATGCGTGGACTATCTATATGCGGCCAAAAACGAGGAGTTCGATTTTGGGGCTAATGTGGCACTCCACGTCTGACCTCAAGAAGCTCGAAGCAGAATTTGAAGTGTGACCCCGAGGTGAGTCCCTAGAGGGAGCATATCGAAGGTTCACTATGGTCAATCTCGGAGCAGTATAGATCGATAATCATTATGGAAAGGTAGGAAAGCTCCCAAGGATACGTGGTTAAAGTTGACCGGGTTTGCAAGAATAGTACAAATCTGTATTGAGCCATTATACAGCTGTACCAATAACATTTCCTCGTCATTATTAGACATGTACTATGTTGGAATTCCCTCTTCCTATATCAAGGGGACCCTTCTCATTTTTGTAACACAGATGAATATGGAATACAATGGAACATCTTCTACTTTTCTCAAGCTCAAACACTGTCTTTTAGCTTTATTATTTTTCACCTATTATTCTTCATTTATTGTTCTTCATTTACTGCTATTATCGGACCCGAGGTCCCTGATTCCATTGAGTTCGAGACCCTAGTCCTTCTTCAATATTAGTTTGGCTACCTTATTCTCTTTACTTACACTTAACATCTATTGCCAAACAACTGGTATTAAAATAAATCACATATTTTTAGAACCACAAAATTAAATATAATTGTTAGTACCATTTTTAAGGTAAACACAAGTTTTTCAGCCACTCTCAGTTCACAAATCCGTCAAAGTTTGTGATGGAATCAAGCACAATGGGCTGCAGAATTTGATGACGGTTAATCCGCCATAATATTTGTCACAACAATTTCTAACGTTATGCAATTTGGTCACTAAATGATTTACAACCAATGATTATGAGACGCCTGCTATTACGTCACAATTCCGCCACAAACCATGAATTGTGACTGAATTGTCCATCATAATTTTGAATTTTTTTTTAGTGGCGAAATTAATTTGGTCACTTGTAAAGAGGGATGACCCAAACGCCTGTGCCAAAGATTCAGCAAGCCTACAACACCAACCTTTAGAGCACATACCCTCTATTTGTTTCAAAAATAGTAGAGCCCATCTTTTTTCCCACCGCTCCAATCAGCATACTTGAGGTGCGGTCCTATATAATACGTATGAGTTTAGTAAAAAAGGACCAAACAATTTAAGTAGTCGATTAATTGAGATACATAAATTAAGTGACATGTTAAGCCGGACAAATAAAGTACATTTTTAGGATCAAATTTCCGTCAAGTTTATGAACACTTGCTGGTCATTACAATGTTACTCCCATCAGGCAAAGTAACAGGACATCGCTCAAATTTACGCACATTATGCATTAATTTTAATTAAACTTCATATCTTATGATTAGTCGCTTCTTTATCAATGATCCAAGATACATAATTTTTCTTACCGATCTTCTTCTCATTCTAACTTATCTGTTGGTTATTCAATAAAGCAATCAAAATTTGTCACTGCTCAGTGCACAACCCTAGCGGCCCAGCCTTTTCTTGCCCCATCATATTGGCGGAGACGCCACCTGCCGTGGTTTGTGCAACATTCGCGTGATACACAGTGCCACGTCCACTAATTCCATTCATTCCATACCTATGATGTTGTTGTTGTCCTCTACTATGTTCACCTGATTTACTATCACTATGAGGTATGTCTCTCTACCATTTTCGATATCCAACAAGCTGGAAGAAACTTTCTAAATCATGTCCAGTTCGTTTGTAGTAGGAGCACCTATTTTTGTCCTTCACCTATTCTGACCTCTATAGGAATATGTTACTTGTACAACAAAGGCCATAACGTTGCCACGTTCATTTTTCCTTGGACCATCATCTTCACACGTTCGTCTTGTACCAACTTTGAGTAAACTCGATTCAAAGTTGGCAACGGATCTTGAGCGAGAAAGTTCGACCTTACTATTTCATACAGTGTTTCATCCAACACCATAAGAAAAAGGTGCACCTTTTTCTCTTTTCTTTTCTTTTCCAAGATTGCACCAAGATCGCGTGTGCACTTACCACATATGCAAGTCGGTATTTAATCAAAATTAGCAATTTCTTTCCAGTATTTTGCTATTTTCTGTAGTAATTAACTATAGACATGCCTTTTTGTTTGCACTCTTGCATGTTCGGCCTTCAACTGATTTATTCTTGGACCATTAGAAATAATAATCCATAAATTTCCAACAACTTTTATTTGTTGTATAGACGAACGCAAAGTAGGCTCAATAGCATCCCGGATCCAAGAAACCAACAACGAGTTGATGGTCCACCAATCTTTAAAATCTGGAGACTTTTTATCCGGTCTCCTGATTGTTCCGTCAATAAATCTGAACTTCTTCCGCACCCTCAAGGCAGCCCTTATGGACCTTTCCCGTTCATCATAGTTTTCTTCCTTTAGAGCTATATTTGTTATTAAAATCACAGGTCTTTCATTTGTTTGTTTTGTCACCACCATCAGTCTCGCCGATAGCGGCAACGTCTTTACTATTTTCCCCTTCCATTGGTATGTCACCCTGAGTTCCTTATAATTTAGCTCGAACTTGGCTTTAATACCATGTCAAACACGCAAGCACATAGTGGTCAAGTGTGGAAGAGAAATGCTTGCCTTCTTCTATTGATTAACAAGAATATATATACAAGTCAAGTAGTAAAACTCTATTCCTAACAAATATGAAAAATTAGGCTGACCAAATACGGAAAAAGAAAACTCTCCTAGTCCTAAACATACAATATATTTACTATCTCTATATACATCTATTTACCTTGAAAATGGTAACTATAATTATTATTTAATTTTGTGGTTTTAAAAATATGTGATTTATTTTAATGTTAATTGTTAGGTAATAGATGTTAAGTATGAGTAAAGAAAATAAGAAATGCAAACCAATAGGGTTACGCGGCTGGGCCTCGAGCTAGCTGGAGCTAAGCCTCGAGGTCTAGATGGAGCTAATAGCAATGAACAATTGATGAAGAATTAATGATAATGAGGTCCTCAAAGGTGGCCTTTTGCGGTTAATAATGAGCAATAAATGAAGAATAATAAATGAACAATGGATGGACGATGAAAGAATAAACAATAAATGTGAAGAACAATTGTGTTAGCAAAGAGCAGAGAAAGTTGTATTGCATATTCAATGATTATCCGAGAGGCTTACAAGATGATAATGATCCCCTTTTTATAGGAGGGGTCAATCCCAACACAGTACATGGCTAATAAATGATGAAGAAAGGCTACCGATGCAGTTGTATAACGGCTCAGTAGAACTTAGTACGGATTTTTACTATTCTTGCAGACTCTGTCAGTCCTCGTCGTGTGCCCTCAGGGGTTTCCTGCCTTTCCATAACAGATATCGATTTTCGTACTACCTCGAGGTACACCATGATGAGTCTTCGACGTACTCTGCCGAGGCGAGTGCTTCGAGGACGGGTCGTGGACCATGTTTTGATCCCAACGAGGCCGGGCTTGAACTGCCATGGAAGCCTCAAATCGGTCTTCCCCGATTTTGACCGTATACAGATAGCCCCCGCATTTCTTAGAATAGAATGATACGAAATGACTTTGACCTCAATTTTCTCGAGCCTCTCATGATGATGTCATGATTATGATGTAAGCTTTCAGGGTGACTGAAACATTCCATCAGTTCGTCTTCCTAGAAGCATTGAATATATTGTCGGTTCATTTTCCCAAAATCGGTGATTGTGCCACCGATCTATTTCCCCAAAAGCATTGATTGCGTCGTTGATACGTTTCCCAAAGGCATTGATTGCGTCATTGGTTACATTACTGTCTCTCTATAAATGGGGGATTTCTTGAACCAAAACTTCACTCATTCCTTCTTTTATAGCCTTTAGCCCTTTTCTTCTCTTCATCCTCATCCAAACTCCTATTTCTACAGTTCAAACCCGTGACCGTATGGTCGTACGACAACAGTTTTGTCAGTTATGCCATGGCTCTTTTTCAGAGCTTTTCCCCATGGAGTGGGATTATACTGGGTTGTTGTTGTTGTTGTTATTCCGAAATAATGAGAGAGAGGACTTAAATTCTTCCGGCATCAAAAGATATGTGGACTGTAAACCGCTGCTCATCTCTCTTAACTTCAACGTGGTATGGTGCTTCACTTCTTTTTCCTTTCATAGAGTGAGGTGGCGCTATCTACTAACTTTTGCATATCACACCGGTGCAATGTCTCAAGAAGTGGCTTCACAATAGTAGTGCTGACGAGACCCATACTTGCCAAGTTTTTCACCAGGCCATAATTTTCCTTGCTTGCTAAGAGCTTCTGCTCTTTGATATGCTATAGCCTCTTCCTCATCTATTGCTTCCTCGGAGGAGGTCCTCGAAGACAAAACTCTAAAGATCGAAATGGGGTCCCCGAGGAAATGGTTCTCGAAGATGTCATTCCCGAGGATATACCCTCGGAAGTAGATTTTAGGTTTTTCAGCTGTTGTTTTTTCTTCTTTATTTCTATGTAAGGACCCTTTGTGGGTCTTTGTAATCGTCTTTTATTAATATAAGAGTTTCTTTGTTTTGCCTTCAATTTGGGTTAAACTCTGTTTCGCCTTCGTTTGTGAGAAATCCAATTGCATGACTTTACCGATCGGTCTGAATACTGGACTCGGTCATAATAACCTTTAGGTTTTTAATTGGTTAACATGACATTCCTTGGAGCTCTCTGCTATCCCTTAGACGAGTCTGGATTGATTTGATGCAAACTTAGGTCGCCGGGACTTCTGGGCCCGAATTGAGTGAGAGCAGGGTATCAATTTTTGACATAAGGCCTATCCCCTTTTAGGCCTCGCTAATAGTCCTCGAGTGGTAAGCTCCCCGAACTAAAGCAGCTTTTAGATTTCACAACCGGGGGGCATTTTCTTGATCATCCGAAAACAAAGATAGCCCTTAGGCCTTTACCAATAATCCCCGAGCGAGAGTTTGCTCAAACTCGAGCAGCCCGCTATTTGAGCGAAAATTTGTTCAAACTTAAAGTAAAGATAGCTCTGAGGCCTCATAAATAGTCCCTGAGTGAGAACCTACTCGGACTTGGGTAGCCCGTGGTTTAAATAATCGAGTGACTATTCGCTCGAACTTGAGAGAAAAAGTAGCCCTAAGGCTTTATAAATAGTCCCCGAATGAGAACTGGCTCAAACTCGGGTAGCCTGGGGGTTAAATAATCGAGTGAGCGTTCGCTCGAACTTTAGAGATGAAGTAGCCCTAAGGCTTTGTAAATAGTCCCCGAGCGAGAACTGGCTCGAACTCGAGTAGCACGGGGGCTAAATAATCGAGGGAGCGTTCGCTCGAACTCGAGAGAAAGAGTAGCCCTGAGGCTTTATAGACAGTCCCCGAGCGAGAACTAGCTCAAACTCGGGTAGCCTAGGGGCTAAATAATTGAGCGAATGACTACTCGAGCAAAACTCGTAGATTGTCCTCAATAATTTCTGACAATCCGATTCCCGATGCTTTGATTCTGATGCCAATCATCATGACGTAAGTGATTAAAGCGACTGAAGTGTTGCTTCGGCACGACTCTTAAAATTATTAATTGTGGGCGGCCAACGGTCGGCCTTATGGCTTCTTCAGCACGTTCAAACGAATTTTATAAATAGACAAAACCTCATAACTTTGATAATATTACTCCCTTAGTGCTTCCAAGATTTCATTTAGCCCCTTTCAATTTCCTTGAACTCTCCCTTTTCTTTTCTAACAACATTTTCCATTTTTTCGGATCCTTCGCTTTAGAAATGGTAAAGACCTCTAAAACTGTTCTCAAAAGGAAAAAGCTCCATCATCTTCTCGAACGACCAAAGGTAAACCAGTAGTTTCTCCTAGTATCGAGGAGTGTACTCCCGGGCCTTGTGACACATCTTCTGATTTCCAGGTCAAATACCCTCCTCTATTTTGGGACGATGCGAATCCATATCTCGATATGTCAGTTTAATAACTGAAATTGAGAAGGTGAAGGCCGACTGCCATTGGGGGGAATGCGGTGCAAGTGGAGATTCCTTCATGACGAGAAGACATAACCAAGCACGAGGCCGGTTTCCTTAGTGTATACGCATATCCCTTCACCTTAAGCCCGGTAGAAGCCTCTTCACCATTGATAGATCCAGTTATCCTTGATTTCTGCAGCCAATATCAGGTGACACTTGGACAAATTTAGCCATCATTCTAGCGCATTGTATATATGATTAGGTATTTTTCAAACATGGTTGAGGGGATGCCTTTTACACTCGAACATCTAATTAGACTGTATAGCCCCCGACTTTATCGAGGTGGCCTGATTAAGCTGAAACGTCGATCCCCGAAGGCTTTTTTGATAGTATCGACGAAGACAAGGACCGAAGATGGATGAGCTACTTCGTCCGAGTCAGGACCCAGTACCTGATCCCTACTGAGAGAATGTCATTCCCTGAGGAATGGAATATGAATCGTAAGTAAAACATGTTTCACTTAATCGGATATCTTTTCTTGCCTTCGAATTAACTCATTTCAATGATACAGCCGCCGAGTGGTACCCCAATGCTGTCAAAGATCTCACGAGCTAGGTTCGACGACTTGATTTGATCTGCCCATATGCTAAGCGCGTGTGGTGCGATCTAGCTAAGACTCGTTGGGAGGCCAAAAATCATGGTGAGTCTTTATTTCAGTTCATACCTAGCTCTTTAGGGAAGATATCTCTCGCTAGTATTCTCACCCTTTGTGCCTATGCAAGCCTTGGAGAGGCCGTTTTGATGAGGGAGCCCCCGCTTGGGGAAGCTGATACCCCAAAGCCTGTTAAGGAGAAAAAGAGAAAGAAGAAATCATCGGCGAGGTCTCCGAAGCCAAAAAAGGCTAAAGTGCAAAAGCCCAAAGCCGATTCAGTGGCCTCAACTTGAGAGGCGGCCGAAGGTTTTGTGCCGAGGGCGAAGAGAGTGATGACTGCCCGCTGGTACTTAGGGGGAGAAGAAGTGTCGCTGCCCCGAAATCTACCGAGTTAAAGGTGACTGAGACGGAGGCTAGCCGAGGTGGTCTCGACCCGAAGTGAGGGAATTGTTAAAAGGGTATTAGAAGAAGTCCCCGGGACGACCAACAGGTAGAGCACATCGAGTGCTGAGGGGCACCTGGTTGAGGAACCCGAAGAAACCAATGATGAAGCCCCTCGAAGGAGGGAGAGGTCCCCTATCCACCCAGTCGAGGTGATCAATGTAGATGAGCCTCTAGCGGTCCCATCATTCTCTCTTGGGCAAATATAGGATGCCCAAGATATAAAAACTCCCGTCGGGGGGGGGGGGGGGCATCCCCCGCAGAGAATAGTGTGTTTAAAGGATATTTGTTGAGGTTGAGGAAGGCCCCGATATCGACGCCTCATTGATCATTGAAGAGGCCGATAAGCTTTGACAACAGATAATCCTGATCTGACCGATGTATTTTGAGTTTCAATTCTTGCTTTTCTGACTCTCTTCTTCTGTGTTTTTAGGCCTTAAAGTTCTCCAACCAAGCCTTTTCCGAGTCACAAGAAGAGTTGGCTCATTGTGAGGACGAATTTAGGAATCTCTTTCTGAATTGGGCGAACTTAAGGCCTCTCATGCCCAAAAGGAGGGGGAGCTAGGTGACCTTCGAGCTCACTTGGAGGGGATATCTCGAGAGCGGGCCGATCTCGATGAGTAGGTAATACAACCTTCATGGGATTATTTTTGTGCTTTAATCAATTGAGAGTTTAATACCTTAATTTGACTTTTTCAGCTTAAGCAAAAAGATGATTTAATCTGAGAAGAGCTTAGAGTCAGAGATACCAAAATTCTTGGGCTGAAGTAGTGCATAGATGAGGTGTCTTCTGATAAGGAAACTCTTCGAGAGAAGCTGAACTCGATTAAGTGCCAACTTCAAGGGGTGAGGGGAGAAAGCCTCAAGTACAAAGATCTCCATTCTGAACTGGCTGTTGAGCTATCTGTAGCTAAGTCCGACGCCGCTAAGCTCATGTCCCCATATAGAAAAGATGTTGTTGCTGCAAATGCTCGAGCCAAGAAGGTATCCGAAGAAGCCGAGCTTAAACTATCCCGAGCCTTGGATCATGCCCGATTAAGATCTAGGAGACAGGCCCTCGAGGATGCATATGCAGGGGGCATCGATTTGCCTACTGAGATCAAGAGGGTGAACGCCCTAGAGGAATAATCGGCAACTCTGTTTTCTTCTGATGGTTGCTTAGCCAGTGATTCGACCAGTGGCTCAGAGGATGATGAAGACAAAGGTAAAGTACCCGAGGGGGATGAGGTCGTCGGTGACCCGGGGGTCGAGGGTCAGGCCGTTGAAGGCACAACTTCCGAGGGAGCTCCGTCTGGTCATGTAACCCCGGTGGTAGATTAGGTTTTCATTTGTTCCCCCTTTTTGTGTAAGGGCTCCAGGCGTGAGCCTTGTAGATATGACTTTGTGAAACCTTGTCATATACATATATAGATTTTTGTTTCTCATCATTTCTTGCTTTCCCTTTGCCTTTTTGGAATGAATTTCGAGGCTTGTTGATAACCAGTTTGGTGTTCGATCCTTAAGTCAAATCTTGACTCGGGTTCATCGATCCTAGGTTTTCAACATATCGGCCCTTAGGCTCTTACACATTGGCCCTTAGGCTCTTTAGGCTGGCCCTTAGGCTCTTACACATTGGCCTTTAGGCTCTTTAGGCTGGCCCTTAGGCTCTTACGCATTGGCCCTTAAGCTTTTTAGGCTGGCTCTTAGGCTCTTACGCATTGGCCCTTAGGCTCTTTAGGCTGGCCCTTAGGCTCTTACGCGTTGGCCCTTAGGCTCTTTTTAGATTGGGTCAATGCGACCTATAATATGGCTATAGTTTTTCCCTCATTTTGGATAAAGACTTTTGAAGTTTTGATTATGCCTTGGCAAGATTTATATTCATCCGACTCTTTGACGGCTCAAACGAGAACCTCTATTATGAGTCGATATGTGACGATATCTGAGTACCTCGGGCGGCTCGCTCAAAGGTTAAGTTTTCGAAACCTTTTCATTAAAGGCTGATTATTTTCGAAGCCTTTTTATTGTTCGAAGCTAATATTATCGAAGCTCCTTTGCTTATGCCGAGGGTAGTCTGATTAACCGGTTCTTTTGGAAGTATTTTCGAAGTATTTGGAGGCCATTAGTTTTATGGCGGCAGTCGGACGTCTCCAAGCCATGTTAATTTGGCTAGAGCCTTCTGATACGACCATAGTCGATAGTCCCTAGGTGAGATGTCCTCGGTGTCTATATCGAGGGCCTTTTTTGGGGTCTTACAAGTTCGATATATAGTCTCGGTCTTAATATTGGGGTTATGCCTTTTTAAGGTCTTATAAGTTTTGCCATGCCTAGTTGAGGTCATACATATTTGGTGTTGCCTCACTGAGGTCCTACGAGCTTGAAATTGCCTTATTAAGGTTTTACAAATGCGAATTTTCGATGGCTTCGACGAGCTGACTGTCGGTGACAGTCCTCGAGTGTTCGGGGATTTTTGGCCTGTGAGCCGTTTTTCGTAAAAGCATTGAATTTCTTCGAGTGTTTTGATAAGCAAAGAGGCTTACTCAATTATTTGATGTATGCGTACATGTTTTTTTGCCTTCGGAGGCCCAAATATTCTACATGGACACGGTTCATTCGACCATTTGGCCCAATACATCATTCTCCTATTGGGGTCCTCCTTGGCATAGTTTGAGTTCTTTGAAGAGGTGACCTCCCGGGGCGATGCCCCCTGTATTTGTGGTTGATCGAAGGGAAGCCTTGAATACATGATGAGTTCTCCTTAGGTAGCATATGGGTGTTGCCTCGATAAAAACCTCACCGGTAAAACCCATTCGGGATAAAATCCGATGTAAGGGAAAAAAAGTGCAACATATGCTTTAAACCCCAAGGTCTTCTAGGTCTTCGATCTGGAGGGTGCTTCGGTTCCTCTCAATCGGACACCTGCAAATTGTTAGTACAAAACATAAATAACAATGGAGAAGGTTGTACCTTAGCATTGATAGCGTTAGAGCTTCGATTCGTTTTTAATTGCTAGCTCCGAGGACGCGGCATGATCCTTTATTTACTCATTCAGGTGGAACCAAGAATGTAGGTTATGGTTGCTATTTGCATGTTTGCTTGTCTTTTGGCCTCTTCGACATAGATGACATAGATGTCGGCGTTGTGTCATGCACTGCGAACATCTATCTTGTTGTGTGCTGCTCCCCGTACACTGCTTTTACTTCATCCTTGGTTGGAAACTTCATCATTTGATGAAGGGCTGAGGGTACTACCCACATACTATGTATCCACAGCCTTCCAAGTAAGGCATTATATCTCATGTCGCCTTCGATGACATGAAACTTAGTATCTTGGATTGTTCCGTCTACGTTGACCGGGAGGATGATTTCCCCTTTTGTTGTCTCGCTCGCCATGTTGAATCCATTGAGGATTCGAGAGGCGATTATGATCTAGTCGAGCAGTCCGAGCTGCTCCATCACCCTCGACCTAATTATGCTAGCCGAGCTACCTAGATCTACGAGCACACGTTTAATTTGAATTTTATTCAAAAGAAAAGAAATTACCAGTGCGTCATTGTGAGGCTGAGACAAGGTCTCGTTGTCCTTTTCGCTGAACGTGAGAGCATCCTCTGGTATGTAACTCCGAGTTTGCCTTTCCCTGGTGATGGATATTTTTGTCCGTTTAAATACGGGTTCCTGTGGGGCATCGACCCCTCCAACGATCATGTGGATGACGTGATGCGGTTCTTCTGGTTCATTTTTTCTGTTCGCCTCTCTTTCCCAAAATTGGTTTATAGCTTAGTCGCTGAGGAATTATCGAAGGTGCCCTTCGCTGATCAGTCAGGCTACCTCCTCTCAAAGCTATCTGCAGTCCTCGGTCCTATGACCGTGAGTGCCATGATATTGACACACCAAGTTAGGGTTCCTCTTTGAAGGGTCTGATAGTACGGGTTTTGTCCATCTAGCATCTTTGATTTTCCCTATGGCCGATACGATGGCCAAGACATCAACGTTGAAGTTGTACTTAGATAACTGTGGTGCCTCTATCGGCCCAATGTGCCTATCGAATCCGACTTTACTCATGAGTCCCCGGGTGTTTTGACCTAGATCTACCCGTTGATCGCCTCGAGGCATGTTACGCCTTCGTGCGTTCCTTCAATCTTCTGCATATGGCTGGTATCTTTATTTGTTTGATCTTGACTCCTTTTCTGTAAACCTTTTCTCCTTTGTAAAGATCTTGTTGGGATATACTGAGCCCGATGGGGATCCTAGTTGGTCGTCTTCGACCCTGATCTTTGATTGGTACATGTCGTGTACATCCACCCAGGTCACGGCGGATATTCGATCAAATTTTGCTTTAACTGCCTTGAAGCTATTGAGCTTCGTTCGTTCAAGCCTTGAGTGAAGGCCTGTACTGTCTAGTCGTTGGAGATCGGTGGTAATTCCATTCGCTCCATCTGAAATCGAGATATGAATTTCGTTAGCATCTCGTTCTCTCTCTGTTTGATTTTGAAGACATCGGACTTCCTGGTGGCAACCTTGATGGCACCAGCGTGTGCCCTCACAAAAGAATCTGCCAACATGGAAAATGAGTCTATTGAATTTGGGGGTAGGTTATGATACCACATCATAGCCCCTTTCTATAGTGTTTCTCCAAATTTTTTCAACAAGACAGACTCTATCTCGTCATCCTTTAAGTCATTTCCTTTTACCGGATAAGTGTAAACGATGATATGTTCATTGGGGCACGTGGTCCCCTTATACTTCAAGACATCGGGCATTATAAATTTCTTTGGGATGGGCTCCGAAGCTGCACTTGATGGGAATGGCCTTTGCACTAACTTCTTTAAATCTACTCCCTTCAGAATCGGGGGTGCCCCGGGAATCTGATCGGCCTTCGAGTTATAAGTCTCTACTCTTTTATCGTTATCGTTTATCTTCTTTTCTCTTGATTCAATTCTTTTGATGAGATCCTCGAGCATCTTCATAATAGCGGTGTCTGTTGCTGACCCGTCATTGCTCGATCTCTTCAGTACCTAATCGACTCGAGGAGCCGTTTCCGGTGCCACTATGCTTGGGGTTTTTTGTTGACTTTACAGCTGAGCAATAGCCACTTGTTGTGCTTGAAACATTTCAAAAATGACTTGGAGGTTGATTCATCCTTCTTCCACTCCTCGTGCTTCTTGGCCTCCAGGCTAGTCTTCCCTACGTCTATTCCTTACGGGGTCTGCACCTGCTTCCGTGTTTAGAACGTTGTGGGTGCTGATATCAACTGGCTCCACGTTTGGTACTCCCTCAGGGTTTACAGGTGGTACACCCAGCCCCATGCCGCTATTTTCTCCAAGTTCTTCACTATTGTGAAGAGGCGCATTTTGTGTGCTAGACATGATTAAGCCTGAAATCAAAGAATCTTTGACAAGAAAAAGTGTGAAGAGTGACGTGTGTTATCAGAAAACTAGCACAAAAACAATCACTATTATTTTTAGCCCCACGGTGGGCGCCAAACTGTTTACCTCGAAAATGGTAACTACAATTATTATTTAATTTTGTGGTTCTAAGAATATGTGATTTATTTTAATGCTAATTGTTAGGCAATAGATGTTAAGTATGAGTAAAAAGAAAATAATAAATGCAAACCAATAGGGTTACGCGGCTGGGCCTCGAGCTAGCTGGAGCTGAGCCTCGAGGTCTAGATGGAGCTAATAGCAACGAACAATTGATGAAGAATTAATGATAATGAGGGCCTTAAAGGTGGCCTTTTACGGTTAATAATAAGCAATAAATGTGAAGAACAATTGTGTTAGCAAAGAGCAGAGAAAATTGTATTGCATATTCAATGATTATCCGAGAGGGCTTATAAGATGATAAAGCTCCCCTTTTTATATGAAGGGTCAATCCCAACACAGTACATGCCTAATAAATGACGAAGAAAGGCTATTGATGCAGCTGTATAACGGCTCAGTACGGATTTGTACTATTCTTGCAGACTTTGTCAGTCCTCGTCATGTGCCCTTGGGGGTTTTCCGCCTTTTCATAACGGATATTGATTTTCGTACTACCTCGAGGTACATCATTGTGAGTCTTCGACATACTCTGTTGAGGTGAGTGCTTCGAGGACGGGTCGTGGACCGTGTTTTGACCCAATGAGGTCGGGCTTGAACTGTCACGAAAGCCTCAAAGGTCTTCCCCAATTTTAACTGTATACAACACCCATATAGACATGCTGTTATAAGGCACTATTTTCTAGTTCCATCCTTACTACTCCAAGAAGACATACTTTTACATCAATGTTTTTATCAATCACTTTCGCCAAAAACTAAAATGGTCTAAAATATTTGTCACTTTTTAGAAAACCAAGATGACATTAATTTTTCAATTATATTCTTACTCCTTTAAAAGGACATACTCATCAATTATTCATTTTAGGACCGAATGGAGTATTTTCTTTAAAGGGATTCCATTCAAGGAGAGCGACAAAATTAGGTTTTAGCTATTTCTACGTTCTGAAATCCTAAACAAGGAAAGGTGCACGGAGTAGAGAGAAACCACAAGGAAACTGTGATTATCAAGAGTTACGGTGAAATAGAAAATATTTTTATACCCTTAAGTAGAGGTTCATGTTCGAATCCTAGGAATGAAAAAATCCTAATAGGGAGCACTTCCCTCTTTGGGTCTAACACCACGCAAATTTAAATTAGCCGGACACCAATACAGATACCGAATACAATGTGGGAAATCAAAAGAAAAAAAGGGAATACTCATGACACCGAGGAAAATATTATACTAGTAGTACTCCCTTTGTTCTAATTTATGTGAACTTGTTTGATTGTGTACGAAGTATAAGAAAAAATGAAGACTTTTGAAATTTGTGATCCTAAACAACTCTAATAGGGGTCCACAATATTTGTGTGGTTATAAAAGTTTCTCACTAATGGTAGAATTGAGAATTTAAGCTAAATTATTTTCAAATTTAGAAAGTGGTCATTCTTTTTGGAACAGACCAAAAAAGAAATAAGTTCACATAAACCGGAATGGAGGAGTACTCTTTTTGGCAGGACTTTCTTGGTAATTTGATGGCGAATTGTGGCCTAACATCCTCCTGTTTGGGACAGCATCTACTGAAGAAATTTGCAATTATGGTGTTTGTGCTAACAAATTTCAATTTGATAATGCTAAACCTACCTACTAGCACTATCTTGGTTAGCATATTTTTCATGCATATGTATCCATTGCTGACAAGTGACAACTTACAAATGACAAATCCCTCGTATCTAGCTTTCAACTGTATCATCAACACTTATCATATCCATAAAGATTAAAAAATGACAGAATTCCTATTAGAACATCAATTGCTGGCTAGTGAAGATCTTTCCTATGCACTCACAAATAGGACAAAGAGTACTATCCCTCAAGTTCACCAAAGTTGTGCTAGCATTTATTAATTGTACTTTAACATTAAAGCCTTTTTTTTAGGTTCTCGTCAGCACCTTAAGTTTTCTTTCCTTTGTGCTTTTTCTTCTTTACTTCACATGTGGCTGATAGTAAAATTGTATTAGTAAAAATTAGTCTCGTCATGTGGGTCTATTAAATGGCGATATGTATCAATAAAGTTTGAAGAAAAGTGAAGAATGACATGTAAAGATGAAATGTGAAATACTTCCGGGACCGAACATACTCATACCGTGCATGTTAGCCCCGGAACTGATCATCATGAAATAGTCCAGATCAGGCGCGGGAGAATATCTCATAATTATAAATGAGGAAGGAATAAATTAATCCCGGATTATATGGGATTTACCATCATTACACCATCAGTTACAAATCAATTATTAATAAATGCAATAAATGATTGTAACGGTCAGAACAAGGCAATCAATTACGAGATTGACTCAACATGCACGGGATTGACTCAATAGGCACGAGGTTGACTCATTAGTTATGGAATTATCTCATCAGTTATAGAATTAACTCATCAGTTACGGAATTCCAGCATTTACACAACTATTACAAGTCTTCCAAAAGTAATGGATGGATTGAGTAAATGCTCATAATGGACCCATAATTCAAGGAGACTAGTTACTTAGATTTAGCCCTATAAATAGACATACTTTTACCACCATCAGGGGAATCTAATTTTCTTCTCTACAATTCTATACATTGTAATTTATAGCATATTGCTCTCAAGTTAGCCATAATTCGGCCCTTCAAGCTCTGTTCGGCTCATTATCCTATCAAGGATCATTCAATAAGAATTCTTTCTTCTCTGTTTTATTTTTATTATATTATCTGTCATTGAATTTTTTTCCCACTTCTCTATCACGTTGTATTAACAAAATTTTATATCTTTCGGATTGAATCGGTTGTTTGTGGCCCGTCATATAAAATTATTGTTTTGACCTTGAAAACTATTTTTTGGGTTAAACAGTTTGGTTCCATTACCGGGAACTCAAGCAAATTTGTTATTCATCCAAAGATAGTAATAATTTTTGTTAATATTCGCTTGTTTTCAGTTTAAACCTTCATCATGGCTGAAATTTACCAATCAACACAGTTGAGGACAACCAAGTTGGAGATGGCGTACCATGCAAAATAAAAAGGGAAGAATAGTCATGATAATGATATGTAAGTAACAAGCAGAGAAAAATAGAGAATGTACATCGATATATTGGTACCGCAACTATCTGTACCAGAGCTGATTATAACGGATATGTACGAAACAGTTCCGAAATAGGAGGTTCAGATACACCAGGTAATTTTAATTTGCAAAATTTAGTTCTAACCTTACAGAAACAGATCAAGGAACAGAACGAGCCGATAGAACACCTCTGGGAATTCCTATCTATCCTACGAGAATGATATGCATAACCGTTGCAGCACCAAAATTTAAATAGAAGAAGACACGGTAAGTCGAATCGATAGTAACAAGTGTCCAAAAACAGGTTCGAAAACCAAACCGAGGTGATTCCGGATATGATTGAAGGAGTCATAAAAAAGAATAATGTCGGACCTTCCCGGAAGTGAGTAAAATTTACATTCGATATAATACAAAGCTTCGAATAGAGGAAGACAAAGTCAAAACAGGTCCGGAGATCAAGTGGATGTGATTCTTGGGTGATTCGCATCTAAATGCAAAAATCTAAAAAACTGGAGAAGAATGAAGATTAGGAAGAACATGGGTAAAACACCTACAAGATTGCTTACAAAGACACCACATCTAACAACTGAAAAAGAAGAGATAGCTGCGGGATGGAATAGACACGAGGAGGGAAGGTTCATTAATAATCTTGGACAATTATACAAATATTTTCGAAAGCAATCATTGAACCGAAGGCATCAGAAGCCACGAGGTCAAATGCTGAAGAACTAGAAATTATCATTGACTTCCCAAATAGGAAGGTTTACGTTGTTCGAGACTCGACACCGAATTTAAAGGTAAGGTGATTAAACTTTTACATGCTAACAAAAATTGCTTTGCTTGCCTCCATGCTAACATAGCAGGTGTACCACCGGAGGAAAAGGTGTATATGCTCAATATTGACCGCGGTATAATCCGGCCAAGCAAAAGAAGAAACTAGAGTCAAATCATAAAAGATAAAGTTACAGATCTTTGAAAGATCGGTTTAGTCCGAAAAGTCGAATCATTCGAACTTGCTATCTAACAACAACACATCATTATTTTCAAAATTTCGAGGAGAAAGATGATTGTCGGCACACCAAATTATCTCGGATATCTCGGTAAATGCAATTTTAATTCAAGAAGATAAAGGTACACATTCTCCTATCTATTATAAAATGCTCTTAGATACGGAAACTACATATCTACATTTTGATAAGTTGGCATTAATTGTAGTTGCCCTAAATCTAAGGCTTTATTTCAATGTCATTCAATTCCCTTAGTCACTATATTTTCATTACGCAATATTTTGCATAAACATGAAATGTCAGGAAGGCTAGCTAAATGAGTAGTCGAACTAAGTGAATATGATATTGTTTATCAGCTACGTACGACTATAAAATCACAAATTTAGCAGATTTCATGATTAATCTTAGCTCGAACATATTACCCGAACATGTTATTTCTGGAATAATTCTCGGGATCTGGACCTTCTATACAATTACGTCCATAAGTACTAAACCTCCCGAGTTAGGGGCAATGCTTAATGCCTATCAGGGAAAGTAGTTAGATAATTCATAAAAGTTATTTTATTATTAATAACAAAGCCGAGTATGAAGCATATGCTACAGGGCTTAAATTAGCTTGGGGACTCAGAGCAAAAATATTGATTTAACGATTGATCAAATCCAAGAAAACTATGTAGCCCAAGAAAATCGAGCCGGATGTGTTAGTCTCATATTTACTGCTGATATCACTGACTTAGAAAGCAACTCCGGGCACTTATTGAGAAATATCGTTTTCGGATCAAACAGTCTAGGGATCGAGCCATCTCTTATTTAGTCGATTCCTGATCTATCAATAATTAGAATGAAAATGAGGTAAGCCTGACTAATTTAATTTGAAATTGGCATAATAAATTTATTTATATTACTTGCACAATGGGACTTAACCAAAGATAAGCATGCTCTTGATAACTCTGAGTGTGTCTCATCCCGTACTACCTGCCTTGTTGGAGGAGAATTATATTTGAGAATATTCAAGGCTCCAAAAGCTAATATGCCACATGGACCAAACAAACAAAATATATGATGCGAGAAATTTATAAAGAAAGCAGTGAAAATTACTCCGGTAATAAGGCTTCAAATCAAAAACTCATTAAATTCAGTATGAATAACTCAAATCAAGATATGGCATGATCCTCGGTCACATTTTCGAACCTCCGTAGTTCCCCGCCAGAGTACAAAATATTTGATAAAAAGAGCTTCGGTAGCGTCCCTATATTGGAACTGGACCATCCGAAAGTCCATCAATATCGAAATTAACTATCATACCTGGGACTATTAAACCACAGATTGTCAAATTATGATCCCAGTGTTTGAGTTCTCATACCTCAAAACTCAAAAACTAGGGAGATTACTCATACTTGAAGATTAGTCAATTTGATCTAACATTATTTACCAGCTCAACTCAGTTAGTTGTATTACTCATATCAAGCATAAATACTTCAAACAGTGTTGAATGAGTTCTTCAAAAATACATACTACACGTACACAAAAAGGATCAAGAACTCCATGTCAGAGTCAAGAATCCCACGATAAAAAATGAGAGTGTTACATCTAAGTCAAGATAAATGTATGCAAATAAGCCACCAGAATAAAGTTCACTTTGAACAAACACGCGATTTATATTCGGTCCAACAACGACCATTCAAGCTAAATATCTAAGCCTTTCTTAATGGCTAATTGTATTATGACTTGGATCGATTATTCCGTAAATCTCAAATATTATTTCGGACATGTGTCCCTCTCTATTTGGAAGTATGTTCATATACTCCAATTTAGATTCAAAATCCAATCAGATTAAATGTCTCTTCAGGACAAATCTACTAAGATATATATTTTTATTTGGGATCAATACTCCCTCAAACTCAATGTCTTACCGGGGTCAATACTCTCATAAATTTTAATGGGGTCAATACTCTTGTAAATCCTACCGGGATTAATATTCCCTCAGACTAAAAGTCTACTCGGATCAATCGATCCTATTTTACGCCTGAATGAAAAGGAGACGTCCTCTTCATAGCGTTTAACGTATATAAAAGAACCCTCTTTTATATAAAAGTTAGACACCTAAAGGTGCAACATTAAGACATCGCACATGTAACGATGCATCCAAATATATATTTTAAGTCTAAAAGCCTAAGTATGAGCACTCAGATAATTTTCTAAAGTGCCAAGAAAAATTAGTACTCGGATAAATTCTCTAAAATACCAAATGATGATATTAGACCCAAAAGACACGAGGAACACTGTATTAATCCCGGTCTAGGTTACAACCATTTTGGTAAAAAGAAAAAGGGGGGTTAAGCAGTCATCAACTAAATATATACCTCCGAGTCCCGTATGTTTTTTCTTTTCAGGAAATGGACCACGTGGAAGGAATAACCAAATGCTCGAGATTTCATACTTCAAAGCTCTAACACTTGGGGACTATATATATGGAAGGCAAAGGAGACTAGAAAAATCAAAATTCAAGTCAAGCCTAAGGTCTACCCAACAAATCGAAAGTTAAGAGCAAAGTCACGAGCCAAAAATACAAGCCTGACTCGAAAACCTTTGAAAACATATTCGTAAATATAAATGAATGTTTCAAAAAAGGTTAAAGGCAGAATATTAGTTACGGGTAAAAATGCACATCTTTGTACTTACTCAAAAACTGTTGTAACTGAAAACAGTTACGGATGAAAAAGCATTACCCTTGTATTCATTCGAAAACTGTTATCAATAAAAATAGTCATGGGTAAAAATTCATATCCTTATATTTAAAACTGTTGTAAACAAAAATAGTTATCTCCTTGTACTAATTAAAAAAAACTGTTGCAAAAGAAAAACAGTTATGAGTGCAAGCTTATATTGAATCTGTTAAAAGAAAAAACAGTTGCAAAATGAGTTATAGACGATACACAAACACATATGAAATGTTATGAAAGTTAAATGTAAAAACTTTCTTCAAAACATTGTTAAAGAAAAACATGTGAAAATTCCTATCTCTCTTTCGTATATTTACACCATTATGAAGTTGAGACGTCTTCTTCATTAAGTGTCGTTCATAAAAGGACCCTCTTTTATAATTCGTACTTATTCAAAAAAGTCACGGAGCATTGAAGCATTTTTAATGCAAAGTTACAGGGTGAAACAAATACCCAAACATTAAAATAGGCAGAAAATAAAGCCGAAATATATATATATATATACCGAAATATATATATCAAACTTTACAAACATAAGGCAAAGATTTGTCTTCAAACCCCAAAACAAGACAGGGGTAAACCAACCGATTACTGACGAAAGGAACATAAGCGACGGAGTTATAATCTGAATATCTAAGTTCTGCACTCTTTTTTCCTTCGTCCGGTTTTTGTCCCTATTGGGTTTTTCTGGCAAGGTTTTTAATGAGGCAGAGGCAAGGATGAAAAGGATAAAATCTTCCACTTCCCGGTCACATCATAGTGAGTAACCGAAAAGTGGGGGGACTATCTGTATTAGTAAAAATTAGACTCGCCATGTGGGTCTATTAAATGGTGACACATGTCAATAAAGTTTGAAGAAAAGTAAAGAATGACATGTAAAGATGAAATGTGAAACACTCCCGGGACCGAACATACTCATACTGTGCATGTTAGCCCCGGAACTGATCATCATGAAATAGTCCAGATCAGGCGCGGGAGAATATCTCATAATTACAAATGAGGAAGGAATAAATTAATCCCGGATTATATGGGATTTACCATCATTACACCATCAGTTACAAATCAATTATTAATAAATGCAATAAATGATTGTAACGGTCAGAACAAGGCAATCAATTACGAGATTGACTCAACAGGGACGGGATTGACTCAACAGGTACGGGATTGACTCAACAAGCACGAGATTGACTCATTAATTATGGAATTAACTCATCAGTTATAAAATTAACTCATCAGTTACGGAATTCCAGCATTTACATAGCTGTTACAAGTCTTCCAAAAGTAATTGATGGATTGAGTAAATGCTCATAATGGACCCATAATTCAATGAGACTAGTTACTTAGATTTAGCCCTATAAATAGACATACTTTTACCACCATCAGGGGAATCTAATTTTCTTCTCTACAATTCTATACATTGTAATTCATAGCATCTTGCTCCCAAGTTAGCCATAGTTCGGCCCTTCAAGCTTTGTTCGGCTCATTATCCTATCAAGGATCATTCAATAAGAATTCTTTCTTCTCTGCTTTATTTTTATTATATTATCTGTCATTGAATTTATTTTCCACTTCTCTATCACGTTGTATTAACAAAATTTTATATCTTTCGGATTGAATCGGTTACTTATGGCCCGTCATATAAAATTATTGCTTTGACCTTGAAAACTATTTTTTGGGTTAAACAAAAATATCATCCACAACTATATTCATGCATCTTCAAAAGCTAGCTAACTCGTAATTTGAAGTCTCAGCAAAACAGAAAAAAAAGAAAGAAGGATTGAGTGAACATATGAAGGTTGAACATGCTGAATCTTAGGCTTTATAGATTTTTGCTTACATTTTCTTATCCCATTTAAGCAAAGACTAGCTAGCAGCTACGCGGAAGCTGTTGCTTTAGCTCATCCGTTTTCTTTTGCTCGATTTCTCAAAGATGCTGGCTCTATGAGTTTAATTTTAAAAAAAAAATTAGTGTTAAACATATATTTATTGTCACGACCCAATCCCCGAACTCGGTCGTGATGGCGCCTCTCGCAGAGACAAGGCCAACTAGACCAAAACAGAACACCTCTTTTAGACAGTTAATCATTATAAACAGTAGTAACATATAAAATAATATTCATAAATTGCGGAATTTAACGATAATAACAGCAGGAACCATCCCAACACAACCCAAACCGGGGTGTCACAAGTCATGAGCTACTACAGAATCTGCTATAGGTCAACAAAGTACGGAATCCGATACAACAGTCTGAAGAAAACATAAATGATAGAAGATAAGAGAAATAAGGGGCTGCGGACGTCAACAGATACCTCGTAACTCCAAATCACTGCCTAGCCTGGAAGGAATCAGCGCTCAGGTGCGGACTCTGTTATACCTGAATATGCACACACGGTGCGGGGAGTAATGTGAGTACTCCGATTCAGTGAGTAATAATTACAAATAATGGCTGAAAGTATGAAAACATGTAAAGGCACAAAGAAATTCCATATCAAGCAGTAAAATCACTTAAAGCAGTAAATCAGTGAAGAAATCAAATGATATTCCTTTTTAAAACAAGTAAAACAGGTAATTTAATAGGTAATTAATAAGTAGAAATCCGCTCCTCGGGCACAGTATCAATCGCTCAGCATAGTATCAGCCCCTCGGACTCACTCTCAGTACAGTATCAGCCCCTCGGGCTACCTCACAATCACTCAGCATAATGGTCAGCCATTGTTACCTGACCAAATTGCATCATACAGTGTCATTGTTACCACTGTTTCAAATCACATGGGTACCCGCGCTCACTGTGGGTGTGCAGACTCCGGAGGGGCCCCTTACGGCCCAAGCGCTATATCAAGCAACCTCGTGGCATCATCACTCAGCATATTCTCATATCCCTCAAGCCACCGCATGGCATAAATAGTACCTCAGGCCCTCGGCCTCATATCACTCAGCATGTACTCACATATGGCCCTCGGCCTCATTCAGTCCAGAAATCATCATAAGCTCCTTGGGCATTAGTAAAACAGTAGTTCTCAGCCCAAAACATGATGTAGAAATATCATTTAAGTTTCAAATCTGAGTAAAAGTGGCTGAGTTTGTAAAATAGTAGATATCAACAAGACTAAGTTCAAATAATAAGTCAAGCAGTAAGGAAACAGTGATAAAAATCCCCGAAGGGTTCAAATAGTTGGCACGAAGCCCAAATATGGCAATCAGCCCAAATCATGATGATAACAAATGAATTTCAGTCAAATATTCAGTAAAGTCATCAATCGGGATGGACCAAGTCACAATCCCCAGTAGTGAAAGACCTCACGCTCATCATCCAGCGCGTATCTGGCCTCAATATAGCACTACGATGTGCAAATCTGGGGTTTCAAACCCTCAGGACATCATTTACAACCATTACTCACCTCGAACTGGCTAATTTTCTAGCTCGCGACGCCCTTTGCCCCTCGAATTGGCCTCCACGCGCGTCGAATCTATCCAAAATCAGAACGAATACGTTACAATCTGCTAAGGGAACAAAGCCCAAGCGAAAAACATTCAAAAAAAATATCAAAAATCATGAAATTAGCAAACCCCGAGCCCCGGTCCCACGTCTCGAAATCGGGTAGAATTTACATTTTCAGAATCCTCATACCCTCACGAGTCTAACCATACCAAAATTATCCAAATTCCGATATAATTTGGTTCTTCAAATCATCATTTTACATTTTTGAAAGGTTTCACAATTTTCTTCCCAATTCTATCTCAAATCACGAATTAAATGATGAATTCAGTGATAGACTCATGTATTCTAGCCAAATCTGAGTTAAAATCACTTACCTCGATGAATTTCTTGAAAAACTTTCGAAAAATCGCCAAAATCCGAGCTCTCTAGGTTAAAATATCAAATAAAACCCAAAACCTCGTATTTATATAGAGTACCCTTCAGGTCTTCTCACCGCGGCCGCACCCATTTTTGTGCAGTCCGCGCGAGTTCAGAGACTGAAACTACAAGTCAACTCATGCGTCCGCGTCCCACTTCATGCGCCCCGCGTCCCTCTCCATGCGGCCGCACTCTATGGTCACGCGGTCCGCGTCAGTGACGTTCAGAGAGCTGCCAAACCCAATCATGCGGCCACACAACAACTTTGTGCGGTACGCATCACCGCGCGGTCTGCGCGACGCCTACCGCGGCCGCGCCCTTGCAGTCCTCTTGGACCTGCTACAGCTGCTGCATTTTTCTGTTATATTTTCCAACTCCAAACTTCCCGTTAGCCATCCGAAATCACCTCGAGGTCCCCGGGACCTCAACCAAAATCACCAACGCATCCTAAAACATCCTCCAAACTCGTTCCAATCCTCAAAACACCTCAGACAACATCAAAACCATCAAATTACATCGAATTCAAGCCTAAGAACTCCAAGAACTCTTGAATTATGCTTTCGATCAATATCTATCAAATCTCGTCCGAATGACCTGAACTTTTGCACACACCTCCCAAATAACACAATGAAGCTACTACATTTCTCGGAACTCCATTCCGACCCCTATATCAAAATCTCGCATATCAACCGGAATTTGCCAAAATATCAATTTCGCCAATTCAAGCCTAAATCTTCTCTACAACTCCAAAACCCATTCCGATCACGCTCCTAAGTCACAAATCACCTCTCGAAGCTAACCGAACCATCAGAACTCACTTCCGAGCCTTCTAACATATGAGTCAACATCCGGTTGACTTTTCCAACTTAAGCCTTCTTAAAAGAGACTAAGTGTCTCATTTCTTACCAAATCCTCTCCGAACTCGAACTAATAAACTCGATCACATAAAACACGTATAACGAAGCATAAAGAAGCTGAAATGAGGGAAATGGAGCGGTAACTCATGAGAATACTATTTGTTTGGGTTGTCACATTTATGAAATTATGGTTAAAAATATACTATTTGTTATTTACTTTTTATAAAAATATGTTCCGTATTTTCTTTTTGAAACAATTTGATGCATAATGACCATATTTGTAAAGAGAGATGGGACCAAGTAACATGAAAAATAAACTGTGGTTTAGCCTTTTAACAAACCAGGCCAAAAGGACCCCACCACCCCAAACTTCTGCGCCTCATTGAACCGGCAACGCGTGCTTCAATCTCTCTTTCCTTTCCTGAATATCACGATCATAGTTTCTTACCTTAGGATATCGTGATGACACTTAGTCTCTAATACTAGGTAATTCTAATATTCATTGATATCTTAACAGAAATAATAAACTGAGATAACGAAATAAACCGATAAAACTCATAATAACTCCAAAACGGATTATCAATAACAAATCCCCAATACTGGTGGAGCTGAGTCATAAGCTCTATAGAAATGTACTAAAATCTCTAATACAACTCTGTTTGATAATAGGATAAACAGTAATAAAGGAAATGCCAGAAGGTGACTCCGAGGCATGCAAGCGTCGAGCAAGTATACCTTGAAGTCTCTGAAAAATAACTGAACGTTCAATGGCGTTTGGCACGAGCAGATGTACCTGGATCTGCACAAAAATATGCAGAAGCGTAGCATGAGTACACCACAACAGTACCCAGTAAGTATCAAGCCTACCCTTGGTAGAGTAGTGACAGGCCAGGTCAAGACACCTACTAGGACAAGAAAAACGGAACAGAATATAATATAGGCTAATAATGGAAAGCGAGGAAATGAATGATAACAAGACAGTACAATAATGTAGTCTAAAAACTGAATTTAAGGCAATAAATACAATTAGAAGTGAACATATGATACGAATGTACAAAAAGAATCATAACTGCGGTACCGCGGCACGACACAATGTCATACCATGTTACCGATTAGATTTGAACAAGTATTTGCAAAACCTAGGTAAAAATAAAGACCTGCTCATTTGTTTTTGAAATCTGCGGTCACACATAAAATCGTGCGGTCCGTAGTTTATTAAATATGGTGACTGCTAGAAGGATAGTGTTTCTTCGGCCGCACTTTAATTGTACGGACCGCAGAATTCCTGGAGAGGTCGCACTGAGGTTGGCACTGCCTATCAGAGAGTTGTCTCCTGAGAAAGCAAATGTGCGGACTGCACTTTTAATTATGCGGGCCGCAGATGAATTCTACGGCCACACATTGGCCTCGCACTATCCATCAGAGAGGAGGCATCTGAGGCCTCTGAACTTTTTTGACAGAAGTGCGGCCGCACTTGAAATTGTGCTATCCGCACTCCCATTATGTGGGCCGCATATCAAAATGTGTGGACCGTACTTCCCTATTTCTACAATATGTTTATTCCTCTGTAACCCCACTTTTTCTAAATTGTTCTCCCCGTTTACTTGAGTCTTAACTGTGTTGAATTATGATTTGCATCTGACAATTCTCTTTGTGTTGATACAGACAATGGTTCGATCATGAGGATGTAGTGAATCTTCCAAGGGAAGAGGAGAGTCTTCAAGGGTTCGGGGCAAAGGTGCCTTGCTCCCATGTCTGCAAAAGACAATAAGAAAGAAAGCAATAGCAGGCGAGAGAGAGGTAGAAACCTCTCTGAGTCTAGATCTTATGCCCCGTCTAGGGAAGCCTACGAGGGAAATTCAGTATCTATTCCAGATGAGCACACATCTGAGTAGTCCAAGCCACAGGGGCGATCTGAACCTCTGGATATGCCTTCCACACCTCACAGCACTTCCTAGGGTTTGAAATGTGCTAGTTAGGATTCTGAGGCAGCTGCTGCCAGGTTTGATTCTGGTGACGTTCTTGATGATGGGAGAGGGGAGAAGGTACATCCGCCAGTTTAGCTCAAACATAGAAGAAGAAGGCTTGGGAGAATTAGATTTGTTGAGCTATCAGACTTTCGCTGATTTTCGACTATGGTGGTCGTTGAGGTCTTTGACTCATGAGCGACAGTTTCTATTAAGAGATCTTGATAAGTATAATCTTACAGTCCTGGAGTAGTTTACAAAGAGAAAGGGATGGATTCTATATATGGAGAAGTTAGTGGACGTCAAGGAGCACATTGTCTGCGAGTTTTATGCCAACACTTCACACATTCTCAAAGGGACAAAGGTAACCAAAGTGCACAACCTCAAGATGAAATTTGATCAGCACACACTGAACACGTACTTGGGATTTTAGGACTTGGAGCCGAGGGAGTACTTAGAAAAATTGGCTTTGAAAGAAGAGTCCATGCCATGGCTTGTAGAGATTTTAGCACCGGGGCCACCTCCACCATGGATTACTGCTAGGGTACCTATTCTCCGGAGCACACTGAGTTTTGAGGAAAAAGGGTGGCAAACCTTTGTGTGTAGCAGAGCTTGACCCGAGCCAAAATAAGAACAATCTGCCTGTTCCTCGAGCTATTTTGGTGGCATCTATCATGTCCGGGTACCCGATCAATGTGGGTGACCTGATGTCGGCCAATATTTTCTTGGTGGCACAGCAAAGTAACACTGCTTACCCCTACCCCAACATTATTACTGAGCATCTGAAATATGCGAAGGTAGAACCCAGGCCGTTTGACATAAAGGTAAGGCTAACAGGGCCGTTTGAATGGGACAAGCTACAGGATCCGAGGAACCCAAAGAAGAGTGCTTAGCCTTCTGCTATTGTTGGCCAGTCTGATGAGTCGGTAGTGGTAGTTTCTGATACAGCTGATATTCCATCCACTTCAGTTGAGCCTTCTACCAGTGCAGTAGTTGTTATGCTTGAGCCACTATCTCCAGCTCCTTCTACACTCCTAGGGCAGTCTCTATGCTAGTTCTGAGGCTGGTTCCCATGCCTATAGGCCCACTTTCTACTCTGCTAGTCTCCCAGACATTGGCGGGTCTTAACAACTGGATGTAGGTAGCTACTTCAAAGCTGTATGAGATCTCCAGTGTTGTTGCAGGGTAGTCATCCACACAGGCACCCCGGGATCCCACTGATATTGATGAGAAGTTGGGCAAGAACTTGGACAACTAGAAGGTGATTATGGACACATTAGTGCAACATGGCTCTGTTATTGAGGGGTTGACCAAGCATGTGAAGAAGATGTAGAAGTCCCAAGCTAGCAAGAAGTGCATAAGATTCGAACTAAGGTGACCCAGCTGGCTATAGCCGGTGATTTGCCTTTTGACATGTTGATTGATCCATCCCGCCCTTCCCAAATCCATCTACATAGGATGCTCCCGCTGGCTAATCTGAGGAGCCATGACTTGCCACCGACATAGCTGATGCAGTGCGTGCAATGTTCACCACTCCATCCACTCCCAAATTTGATGATGATATTCAGTTGGCTGAGCCAATAAGGACTGATGTTGCTGGGGACACAGAGATGTCCAAGGGCACTTAGGGAGTTTCTCCATCCTCTCTACTTTTGCTCTTATTTTATTAAGCATTGGGGACAATGCTTACTTTTATTCGAAGGGAGGGAGTGGAGATTAATTGATACATTTGGAATGTAATAATTGGATGATTCTATTTTCTTTTCCTTTTATCTATCTTTAGTAGTTATTGCTTTCATTAGCTTCTTTATTTGTTTACTTTGATTTTGTTTATGTTAGTAGCTGCTTTTTATGTTAGTAACTTTTATTTTGTTTTTGTTAGTAGTGTGGATAATAAGCCTTTGGTTTTGTTAATGACATGGTTCTTTCTAAAGGTGGTCTTTTATGTGAACCGGATGACTCTTCCCGAGGATGGATGGTGCGACAAATTTTTTAAGGGAAGGACTCTGTTTTTGTATTTAGGTAATAATAATAGTAGTAGTAATGAATAAAAACCCTAATTAAGCCATTCACTAAAAAAGTTATTCATGCATCATTTGGTACCAACACACTTAACTGTGTGTTTATGGTTTGAAACAAGATTTTTGAAAGAAAATAGCTCTAGTTAGTGACTTTGAGGTTCTTGAGTTGACTTTGATAATCATTGAGTGGTTTATTAGACCATAGTGATCTTTAACTTGATTGTGATCGTTGTAGGCTTTAGACTCTATCCTCTTTTACAGTTTAGTTGCATGAGAGGTGAGGTGATTTTTGTTACTAGTCCAAGTATTTGAATGGATGGTCTAGAACTTGCCCCGAATGTATTTCAAGGCAAAATTCTAGGTTTTCTTGGTTTGGAAGATGATTGTAGGCTTTCCTTGGTCCGTTTGAGCTTTCTATTGCCATCTAATGCTTGTCATCCCTAGTCAACTCCTTTGAGCATTTAGCCTTTCTCTATTGGTAAATATGCTACAAGCCCTTACCCGTTTTGTTTATAATCCTCTCTTGGCACCCCCGGACATTTCGTAACATTCTTATGAAATAAATAGCTTAAAGTTTGGGGAGGGGAGAGTAGAGGAATCCAATAAGACGCCAAAAAGAGAAAAGAAATGATTTCTATGAAAAGAGAAGGTAAGAAAAGAAAAGAACAAAAGGAAAATGCCAAAAGAAAATAAAAAAGGGGAAGGTTGATGAAATCAAAAAAGAGGCAACTATCTCTATTATGAGCATCAAGGGAGAAAAAGAACTAAATGAACAAGAAAGAGTGATATCAAGTCTTTTTAGCCCCCCCAAGAAAAAGAAATGCCTCTAAAGGTTGGTAAATGTGAGCCAAGAAATTAAAATGTGAAGTGCTTAAGGAAGGGTGTAACCACTTATCCTATATGGTATCCTATCCTTATCCTAAAGGCTTCATTACAACCCCAAAGAAATACTACTTGATTTTGAACCGAGTGAGTTTACAATAGTGGAAATATACATGAGGGGCAAGCCTATGGTACTTGAAGCTTTACTTGTGACATTCCTTTGCGAGAGAAGAGTGAACCTTTCATTGATCTTGAAATTGAGTGTCAATTCATTAAGTGAGCATGGTAAATAGAAGGTAGTGGAGGAAGAGTTTGAGTCCACCATGATTTGCATGATAGAACAAGGGTCTTTGATGAGTGAATTCAATTCATGAAGCTCAAATGTCACATTAGAGTTATATGCACATAACATATGGTTTGTCACCTTGTTGAAGATGCATGAGTATTGTAGGTAATTGTTGGTGCCAACTGAGTATGAATGGCTTACAATTAACTCTTTGAAATGACCTTTCACTTAGAGGAGGTGGAAACTAATCTATTTTCTTGAGGACAAGCAAAGTCATAAGTTTGGGGGAGTTGATAAGTGTGGATTTTAACCACTTATTAGTACCTCCTTACTTTAGTTTTAGTCTGAAAGTGTTGATTTTTGTTCCCAAAACTAATGAAATTGTGCAAATTGCAGGCATGTAGGAGGATTGGACCTTAACGAAGAATTCTAAATCAAAAAGAAGTATTCCAGCTCAAAAAGGCAAGAAGGAGTACAGCAGGCAAAAGTGTCCGCAGAAATACACCTGCGGCAGCAGAGAGGACGCTGAGCCTCAAAGATGTTTTTGACAAGTGTGGTCCGCACACCAAATTGTGCGACTGCAAAAGCTGGTCGCACTGGCAAGATTGGAAAATGTTCAGAGAAGGTACAAAAAGACCAAGTATGAAGCCTCGCCAAAATGCGATCCGCATATGTAAAAGTGCGGCTGCAGAGGGAATTGTGCGACTACAGAATTCCTCCAACTACAAAAGAGAAGAAAAGTGCGGGGCACACATAGAATTGTGCTACGGCAGAACCTCTCGAAGGGCATTTTTGTTAATGAATTTCAGGGCACTATAAATAGATAGGAAATACTTTTTTAGGGCAAGTTTTGCATTGTAATCAGCTATAGCGATTATCTTTTGCTGTTTTAGGAAAGTTGTGACTATTTTCGGTGAAGAATCATTTGTTTTGTCATTTAATCTTAGTTTATGGCTTTAATTACTTCTTCTTCTTTATTTTCTTTTTTTAGCATGAGTAGCTTGATTTTCTCCAGGGTTGTGATCCATCCCTAATGTGTAAACCTTGTGGGTTATTAATTTTAATGTTTGTTTATGATGAGTGATTATTATTTAGCCTTGTTTATGCATTATTTCTAGAATTAATGGTTGCAAATATTGATTCATGTCTATTTGACTTAGTTCTTGCTTGAGAAAGAGGGACTTAGTGTAAGAAAACTTGGTTAACAAGAAATTGAACTAGTTAAGAATTTGGCTAGTCTAATTAAAGGGTTTGAATTACAGATAGGGAAAACCCGACTTGAGCTCATATCAATTGTTTGAATTGATACCCAATTGGACTTGAGAAAGCTAATTTGAGCATAACCAATCTACAACCGAGAGATATTGAGTGGGTACTCGAGTGTTGAGAGTTATAATACATCTCGATCAACAAAATAAGTATTAACGTGATTTATCCATTATGTTAGCACCTAGGTGAAGGTTATATCCCTAGGCTTTTTTTCCATTTGATTAAAAACATCAAAAATAATTACTTGTTTTCTAGTTTCTTCTAATTAGTTTAAATCTGTTAGTTTTAATTCTGGAATTGGAAACCAACCGCCCTTTGTTTGAAAGTGCAATTAAGTTGTTTCGCGTGCTCGTGTCAAGTATCTACCCTAACACTCCTCACAAGCTCCCTGTGGAATTCAACCCTGACTCTTGTTGGGTACTATAATATCAACGACCGTTTTCACTCACTATTAAGTATGGATTGGACGTGGATCAATGTTCGCAATTGCGATGCTATGCTCGCAATTGCGACAACTGCAGCACCAGCACACCAACAACCTGTATTTGAGTCCAAACGTTTATGAAACACGTCCGAAATTCATCTGAGCCCTCGGGGCTCCAAACCAAACATCCACATAAGTCTAAAAATATCATACTTTCTCGCGCAATCAAAACACAAAAATAACATCTAGAACAACGAATCGGACATCAAAACGCATGAATTTCAAATAAAAGTTCAAGAACCTCTAGAATTGTAACCAAGCCGAATCCTATCAAATCAACTTCAAATGACACCAAATTTTGCATACAAGTTTCAAATAGCAAAACGGGCCTATTTCAAGTCCCAAAACCAAATTCTGAACCCGATGGCCAAAAAGCCAGGTCAAACTTGAAAAAGTTCTAAACCTCAAATTGCCAACTTTCAGTAAAACAAGTCAAATCAACCTAGGGACCTCCAAATTCGATCCCGGGCATACGCCCAAGTTTAAAATCATGATACGAACCTATTAGAGCCATTGAAACACTGTTTCGGAGCCGTTTTCACAAAAGTCAAACTTTAGTCAACATTTCTAACTTAGGCTTCTAAACCAAGAACTAAAGGGTCCAATCAATCCAAAACCTTCCTGTAACAAAACTAACCGACTCCGCAAGTGATATACCCATAAATACACATATGTGAAGCATCAAAAGGGAAAACATGGTTTAAGTACACAAAATGACCGATCGGGTCGTTACACTAAGTTTAAATATTCTATCTAAATTTTATCACGTTTGTTTTGGTATTATTTATGATATTGACATATATCCTAGTGTTCAACTTGCTGTTGCATATGACTTTTTAGCTTACCCAATAGGCAAACATGGATTCCATTTCAGTATTTACTTGTACGAACATTATTTGCAACTTTATTCCTAATATATTTTCTAAAAGGGGCCAGATGAAAAGGTATAGATAAAACAAAACAAGACAATCCAACCACCCCAACTCAATCATTTTTTTCCTAAATAAATTGAAGTATATCCCCCCAATAGCTAGTCTGTTTGGCCAAGTTTCTCCAATCCTAGAAAAAATTAAAAGTTGTAGTGTTTGGCCAAAATTTTGGAAGAAAGAAAAAGTGCTTTTGAGGAGAAGCAGAAAAAAGTAGTTTCTCTCCAAAAGTACTTTTTTGAAAAACACTTTTGAAAAAAAATATATTTAGAAGCAGTTTTTAAAAGTTTGACCAAACGCTAATGGCTACTCAAACATGTTTTTCAGATTAATTAGTCAAACATAAACTGTTTTTCACCAAAAATATTTTTGAGAAAAACACTTTTAAAAAGAAAAAAAACACTTCTCAAAATAAGCTGATTTTTGCAGCTTGGCCAAACAGGCTATACGGATAGATATGCTCATATGCACATGTTCTTATAATTTATATAATGTGTCTAACTAGTCTAAGAAAGGCAATTAGTCGAACAATGAATTAAATTATTAGTCTGTTTGATCAATATATATATATATACTTAATTTATTAATTAAGTTGTTCAATCTTTTTATATGTGTTCTACTAGAGAGGTAAGGCCTAGTCCCCTCCTTTGTTCTCTATTGTTAATACAGCACAACCCATAATGCTTTCCTGGGTTAATTAACTTCAAAAATATTATAAATAAGTCATGTTAGTCATATTCAGTGACGATTCAAGATATAGAATCAGTAAATTTAGAATTAAATTTGAAGGACGTTACATCGGCCCCATGGAGGGGATGGGGGTGGGGGTGGGGGAGATCAGATCCAATGTATCAGAAGTGACGACATGCTAGAATACAGTACTAATATTGGTCAGAACTTATAAACATATTTAATTTTTATCCTCAACTACCACGATGTGTGTATTTTATGATGGATATTGTGATAAGTCTTAACTTTTTAAGTACTGGAAAGGGTATCCCACGTAATGTACGGCCGAGATCTAAGTGTCGGTGAGCCAGGTGATGCCACCTTAACAATATTACATGTGAATTTACGAGTATATACGACTACAAGTGGATGTTTTATACCTTTATTAGACAACAATTGTATGTAAACTTATTTGCAGATGATAAGAATGGACATTGGGTCTAACTCAACCTCAAAAGCTAGCTTATGAGGTGAGGATTGCCCAAGACTCATATAAGAAGACCAAGATACCCATTCCACACCGATGTAAGACAGACTACACTAGTATTCTTGGAATGCATGTGATTTTTAAGTTGTTAATTTGGACGAATATCCTTTTGTGTTGTGATTAACATATATAATCTATAAAGGTGCATTCCGTATTTCGCATTCGTATAGGGTCAAGGGAAGGACTGCACTCGGCCAAGGGGGTGTGATGTAGGCAAGCTACCCTAATATATGTATTAGTGGCTAATTTCATGGCTTGAATCCGTGACCTATAGGTCAGACGGACAGAGGCGGATGAAGGGCATTGGTATCGGGTTCAATTGAACCCAATACTTTTGGCGCAGACCATAAATTTATGTGTAAAAATTCAATAATATTGCTTTTTATAGCAATATGAATATATAACTTTAAAAATACAATAGGCTCAATGCTAAAAAATTTATAGGTTGAACCCATAAAACTTAAATTCAAGATCTGCCTCTGCAGACGGAGACAACTTTATCATTGATTCAAGACTCTCCTCCTAACATATAATGACCTATACGACATATTATTTTGGAGTTAATATATCATAAGCAAGTAGTGATTTGAGTCTTTAACGTCGAGCCGCACATATGTATATATTTGAAAAAATGTTTATATAGAATTAAATACACCCTCCGTTTTAAATTATGTGAATCTGTTTGACTGAACACAGAGTTTAAGAAAAAATAAAAAAATTTGGAATTTATTGTCCTAAACAAGTTAAAAAGGGGCCCAGAGTATTTGTGTGGTTATAAAAGCGTTTCATTAAGGGTAGAATTATAAGTTTAAGCTAAATTGTTTCCAAATTTAGAAAAGGATCATTCTTTTTGAAACGGATTAAAAAGGAAATAGGTTCACATAAACTGAAATTGATGGAATATGCATTTTAGAACTCACTCTCTCAATTCGTAACTTCACATGGTCTCAATTCTTGATCTGCTCTTGCGAGAAATTATTGCTAATGTTTGTATTACTGTAATCTTGATTAATACTCCATTATTTTAATACATCGGGCACTGCTAGAGTTATCTGGTTCACAAAGCTCGAACCACAGAGATTAATAACGCATGGGATTTGTTTGGCCTGCATATTATATTTGAGAGGTACCATGAGCTATGGTATTAAATATAGTAGATTTCCCACTATACTAGAAGGATACAATGATGCTAACTGGATCTCTAATTCAAATGAGACAAAATCCACTAGTGGTTATGTGTTCATCCTCGGTGAGGGCGTTGTGGCATGAAAATCAGCTAAATAAATAATAATAGCTAGATCTACCATGGAATCTGAGTTTGTGGCATTGGAATTAGCTGGCAATGAGGCCAAGTGGTTAAAGATCCTTTTGGCGAGTATTCCACTAGGAATGAAACCGACACTGTGTGTGTCAATGCATTGTGATTGCCAAGTTGCAATAGCAATTGCTAAAAATAAATCCTTTAATGGGAAGAGTAGACATATCCGATTGAGACATAATGTGATAAAGTAGCTGTTGAAAGATGGAATTATTTCCATAGATTATGTGAAGTCAGAAGTGAATTTGGCCGATCCTCTCACTAAACCTTTGGGAAGAAAATTAATATCCGAAACATCGAGGGGAATGAGACTTTTGCCAATTTGAGTTATATCAACTATGATGGTAACCCAACCTATGTGATTGGAGATCCCATGAAGTAGGTTCATATGGGTAATAACAAGTCATTAGTTGATCAAATGTGCACTATTAAATTATATCCCTTCTTATGATGTGTGTATATATAGTGTAAGACTGCAAGGAATGGGAGGTTGAGTTATTAAACTCTTAATCTAATCCATAGCCTAATTTTAGGTGGTGTATTGTGCTGCAGAATACACTTGATGGATGGACCTATATGAGTGTGGAGTGGGGTCGCTCCTATGAAATTTATGGTAAAAATTTTCTAGAGCACTCATGAAAACCAGGCGTGCGCATGGCCTATTAGCGCAAAACCACGACAAACAACAAAGTGTGTTGGAGTATAATGTGATAGATAAGACACTAAAGTTACAAAAGAATTCTTGGTTTATAGAAGTTCTAAACTTCACCAATTGTTTTGTAAGTTTAATCATATTTTATCTAGGTCTGGTTCATAGTCCAAGAGACACCAGATGCGACGCGTTATGCTCATTTGTGAAAACCCAGGATTTTTTTTATTTCATTATGATATTCTTTTTGAGATATGTGGGGAATTGATAGAAAAAATAATATTTTAATATCTCAAAAAAAAATATTCATATTATTGTCTATGTTCATTCCTTAATATAATATTAATTGCTCTTTATTATACAAATTACTTTTATTATTTGTAACAGATTGTACAATACAGTCTTGAAATATTAAAACTGATTTTGAATACTTATATGTATATATGAGATTTGAATGTTTGACATTTTGTAGCCTTAAATGGTTTTACTTTTTGTTATTAAAGCCTTAATGACTTTTTGGACGTTATTCAGTAAATTGTAAACTGACTAATTAGTCTTTGTATTAATGTTTCAAAACATTTAAATTCTCAAATGAAAACGTCTGTTTCTATGTAACAGTCATTTTGCTTTGAAAAGCCATTATGGCTTTGCACGTTTCTAGTTAGAGAGTCCATTTGGTTTGAACTATATATATTTCTATTTTCTATCTTTTAAAGAGTGTGCAAAAAATTAAAAACTTTTCATTCTCTTTTCTTTAGTGCTGGGTTTCTTCTTATAAATTTTTGTTGTTTCTGCTCCTAGTTATACTAGAAGAGCTTGTTGAATCCTGGGGAATATGCCTAATATTATTTATTACGGTGTGGGCAAAATATCCTTAAGGACAATGTCTTTGACACACCTCAAGCTAAACCTTTTATTCTTCATAATCATCCTATTGTTTTCCAACATATTATTGCCTGTTGCTTGAGTAGTCCCTAGCTCCTACTCTCAAAACCCAAAATGCAGCAATGTTCGCTTTGATTTCTGTGTAAGCTCAGATTCTTAGTACGTGTTTGGACACAAAAATTTTAATTTTTGAAAAAAGTAGTATTTGAAGTTCAGTTGAAAAATATTATTTGAAATTTGAAATTTGAAATTATGTTTGGACATGCATTTCAGTTGAATCACTTGAAATAATGTTGCAGTTTTATGAGTGGGGAAACAAAAAATTCTGAAAATTTTGACTAGGTGATTTTTGAAAAACACATTTTCGAATTTTTTTTAAAATCTTGCAAAATTTCATGGCCAAATATATTTTGAAAAAAAAATCGAAAAAAAATAATATATGTGGACAAACGGGTCCTTAAATTCTTTCTTAGCATTATTATCTATGCTTTTTGGCTTTTTTATCTCTTCGATATTGTATACGGTAGAGATCTGATAGCTCAATTTTGAAGACTTGATTACATTCCGAGCCCGAGTTCTGGAAGCTCGAAGTAAGAGTCAATCCAGGCTAGGATGAGCACACCTCAAGAAGAAAATCGAGGACCCGTCATGACCTGCCTCGAGGGCAGTATAATCTCGAAGACACTCAAGAAAGAGCGGGAACTTCTCAAGGACACGTGGGTCAGGGCATGAATTATAGGATAGGATTTGTATGAAATAGTACAAGTCCGTACTAGGTCGTTATACAGCTGTACCAATGGAATTCTTTACCATAATTGAAAATGTACTATATTAGGGTCTTCCCCTCCTATAAAAAGGGGACTCAAATCATTTGTAAGACATATCTCATTCATTGCAATAGAACATTCTACTCTGTTTTTCTTGTTTACCGTGCTCAACAATTGTTCTTCAGCTTTATTGACTTTACTTTATTGTTCATACTTTATTTCTCTTAGTTCATCTCGAGGCCCCTGAGATAATCGAGCTCGAGGTCCTTATTGCTCTAACTATACTGGTTTGGTTCATCAATTCTTCTTACTTAAACTTATTATTACTTGTATATTTACTGGTATTAGAATAAATCACATATCTTTAAAACCATAAATTATCTTTAATTGTTACTCACATTTTTCGAGGTAAACAGTTTGGTGCCCACTGTGGGGCTAAAGATAATAGTGATTATTTTAGTACTAGTTTTCTAATAACATATGTTATTCTTCACACTTTTTCTTGTCAAAGATTCTTTGATTTCAGGCTAAGATATGTCTAGCACACAAAATGCACCTGCTCATGACAGTGAGGGACTCAGAGAAAACAGCGGTATAGGGGTCGGTGTACCACTTATAAACCCTGATGGAGAGCCAAATATGGAGCCAATCAATATCAGTTCGCATAACGCTCTAAACATGGATGAGGGCATAGACCCCGTGAGGAATGCACGCAGGGAAGCCCGGCTAGGGGACCAAGGAACACCAGGAAAGGAAGAAGGTGGAGTCAGCCTCCAAGTAATATTCGAGATGTTGCAGGCTCAACAAATTGCCATGGCTCAACTCCAAAGTCAAAATAAAACCCGAGCGTAGTTGAACATGAAAACAATCGGTGTGCTGAGCCGATGCCAAAGAGGTCTAATGAAAACGGCTCGGGGACTGACCCCCTAAATATAAAATGCTCGAGGAACTGACTAAAAGGATCGAGTCAGGAGAAAAGAAGATAGAAGACAATAATAAGAAGGTGGAAACTTATAACTTCCGGGTAGACCAGATACCGGAAGCACCTCTAGTTTTGAAAGGTCTAGACGCCGAAAAGTTCATACAAAAACTTTTCCCCCCAAGTGCGGCTCCGATGCTCATTCCCAAGAAGTTTCGCATGCCTGATATACCGAAATATAACCAAACAACTGACCCTAACGAACATATTACTTCATACACTTGTGGAATTAAAGGAAATGACTTGAATGACGATGAAATCAAGTCAGTATTATTGAAAAAGTTTGGGGAAATACTATTAAAAGGAGCTATGATCTGGTATCACAACTTAGCTCCCAACTCTATTGATTAATTTGCTATGTTGGCGGACGCCTTCATGAAAGCACATGTCGGGGCCATAAAGGTGGCCACAAGAAAATCGGATGTCTTCAAGATAAAGCAAAGGGATGACGATATGCAAGGGAGTTCGTGTCCAGATTTCAGATGAAAAGAATGGAATTGCCGCTGATCTCCAATGACTGGGCTATTCAGGCCTTTATGCAAGGTTTGAATGAAAGAAGCTCGATTGCACCTCAACAGCTAAAACAGAACTTGATCGAATATCCAGTTGTGACATGGTTGGATGTGCACAATCGTTATCAGTCAAAAATTAGGGTCGAGAACGACCAGTTGGGAGCCCTCTCGGGCTCAGTTCATCCTAACAGATTCACAGCCAAGCCCCCAAGGGACACAGACCGGGTATCAAGATTCAACAAAGAACGGTATCAACCACATGCCGATCAAAGGAACAACGGCCCAAGCCATAACACTTCTCGGAGCGATCGAAAAAGTGACCGAGGTCAAGGTTCTCGAGGTCTCATGAGCAAGAACGGGTTTGATAAGCATGCCGACCCCGTCGAGGTCCCTCGATTATCAGAGTACAACTTCAGTATAGATGCATCAGGTATCATCTCAGCTATTAGGAGAATCAAAGATACTAAGTGGCCCAGGACAATACAGATTGATCCCTCCTAAAGGAACTCGAACTTGATGTGCAAGTATCATGGCACACATGGTCATAGAACGGAGGATTGTAGGACGTCTAAGGGAAGAAGTGGCTCGGTTGTTCAACGAGGGCCACCTTCGAGAATTCCTAAGTGATCGGGCTAAGAATCACTTCAGGGAGAGAGATGCAAGGAAAAATGAACAAGAAGAACCACAACATGTAATCCACATGATCATTGGCGGAGTCGATGTCCCTCAACGACCTGTGTTCAAGCGCACCAAAGTATTAATCACTAGAGAAAAACGGACTCAGAGCTATGTGCCCAAGGACGTCTTATCATTCTGTGACGAGGAAGCATAAGGCATATCTCAGCCTTACAACGATGCCCTGGTAATTTCTATCCTTTTAAATAAAGTTCAAGTTAAATGTGTTCTCGTGGATCCAGGTAGTTCGGCAAATATAATTAGGTCAAAGGTCGTGGAGCAGCTCGGGTTGCTTGGGCAAATCGTACCAGCATCTCGAGTCTTGAATGGCTTCAACATGGCAAGTGAAACAACGAAGGGAGAAATCATCCTCCCAGTCAATGTGGTCGGAACCATACAAGACACCAAATTTCATGTCATCGAAGGTGACATGAGGTATAATTCTTTGCTCAGAAGGCCGTGGATCCATAGCATGAGGGCGGTGTCGTCGACCCTTCATCAAATGATGAAGTTTCCGACAAAGGATGGTGTGAAAACAGTATATGGAGAGCAGCATGCAGCTAAGGATATGTTTCTAGTACACGACTCGGCACTGGTATCGACACCATCCATATCGGAAAAGTCAAAGGACGAACAGGTGGCCAAATAGCAATCACATCACATGCCCTCTGTTGAGTCCGAGGGACAGGAGATCGATTGACAGGTGGTCTAGGACAAAGAAGAAGATTTCCTCATCCCCCGAGCCTTCGTTGCCACTGAGGAATCGGATGCGATGAAGTCTGCGGTCGAAGAACTCGAGAAGGCCATATTGATCGAGCATCTTCCGGAACGAAAGGTATACCTGGGGATGGGGTTAACCCTCGAACTCAGGAAAAAACTCATTCAATTTCTTATCAATAACATTGATTGCTTCACCTGGTATCACTTAGATATGATAGGGATCCCACCGAAGATAACTACCCATTGACTAAGTGTCGATCCTAGATTTAAACCGGTGAAGGAAAAGAGGAGACCTCAGTCCAAGGAAAAGCATGCATTCATCAAATAAGAAGTAACCAAACTTCTCAAAATAGGATCCATTAGGGAAGCAAAATATCTTGAATGGCTAGCTAACGTAGTGGTAGCCCCTAAAAAGGGAAATAAACTTAGAATGTGTGTAGACTACAAATATTTGAACAAAACATGCCCTAAAGATTCTTTCCTATTGCCCAACATATATCGTTTAATCGATTCCACGATCGGCCACGAGATCCTTACTTTTCTCGATGCCTACTCCGGTTACAACCAAATTCAAATGAACCCAGAGGACCAGGAAAACACTTCGTTTATCACGAAGTATGGTACGTATTGTTATAATGTAATGCCCTTCGGGCTAAAAAATGTAGGAGCCACATATCAATTCCTAGTTAATAAGACGTTCGAACATCAAATAGGCAAATCCATGAAAGTCTATATTTATGATATGCTAGTTAAGTCCCTACGCGCAGAGGACCATTTGACCCACTTGCAGGTGACGTTCGATATCCTAAGAAAGTAAAACATGAAGCTCAACCCCAAGAAATGCGCTTTTGGAGTCGACTCGGGTAAGTTCTTAGGCTTTATGGTATCGAACAGAGGTATCGAGATTAACCCCAATAAAATCAAAGCCATTGAAGAAATCACCGTGGTGAACAATGTGAAAATGGCTGACCGGACGGATAGCTGCCCTAGGACGATTTATCTCGAGGTCATCAGATCGAAGCCATCACTTCTTTTCCCTGCTCAAAAAGAAGAAGAACTTCGCATGGACTCCAAAGTGCCTACAAGCCTTGGAAGAATTAAAACGGTATCTTTCAAGCCCGCCCTACTCCATACTCCGAAGGAGGATGAAACACTCTACTTATATCTAGTTGTGTTTGAGGTAGCGATAAGTGAAGTGTTGGTTCGAGAAAAGCTAAGTGGAGTGTTGGTTCGAGAAAAGCAAGGTACACAATTTCCTGTCTATTATGCGAGTCAGACCCTAGGAGATGCTAAAACCAGGTACCCACATTTGGAAAAGTTAACTCTTGCACTAATAAACGCATCTAGGAAATTAAAATGGTATTTTCAATAACATCCTATATGTGTACTGACTACGTACCCATTTCGAAATGTCTTGCATAAGCCCGAATTATCGGACAGATTGTCCAAATGGGCTATCAAACTTGGAGGATATGATATCGAGTATCAACCTTGAACGGCTATCAAGTCTCAAATTTTGGCAGACTTTGTGGCCGACTTCGCGCCTGCCCTCGTACCCTAAGTAGAAAAGGAACTCTTGCTAAAAACGGGTACGTCATCAGGGGTATGGACCCTCTTCACAGATAGTGCCTCGAATGTGAAAGTATCCGGACTCGGCATCGTTTTAAAACTGCCTATGAACAGTGTCATTTGGCAATCTATTAAAACTTCTAAATTGACTAACAATGAGGTCGAGTATGAGGCCATGATTGCAGGTCTTGAACTAGCCAAGAGCCTTGGAGCAGAGGTCATCAAGGCAAAGTGTGACTTTTTTTGGTAGTAAATCAAGTAAACAGAAGTTTCAGGTTCGGGACGATCGAATGCAGAGGTACTTGGACAAACTTCAAATGACATTACACCGCTTCAAGGAATGGACACTGGACCACGTACCTCGAGAACAGAATAACGAGGCCGATGCACTTGCAAACTTGGGGTTATCGGTCGAAGAAGAAGATATCGTCCCGGGGACTATCATCCAACTATCGAAGTCGGTGGTCGAAGAAGGCCATGCAGAGATTAATTCAACAATTTTAATGTGGGATTGGAGGAATAAGTACATCGACTACTTGAGGCATGGGAAGCTCCCCGCGGAACCAAAAGAGTCAAGAACACTTCGAGCCAAAGTAGCTCGATTCTCGTTCGATGAAAATGGAACATTATACAGAAGAACCTTTGATGGACCACTAGTAGTGTGCTTGGGACCCGGGGACACCGATTATGTATTACGAGAAATCCACGAGGGCACTTGTGGGAACCATTCTAGTGCAGACTCTCTGGTTCGCAAAATGATAGTATTATTGGGATAACATGGAAAAGGATACCAAAGAGTTCATTCGAAAGTGTGATAAATGCCAAGATTTGCACCGATGATCCATCAACCCGGTGAACAACTCCATTTGGCCCTATCCCCGTGGCTATTCATGAAATGGGGGATAGACATTGTCAGCCCCCTACCGACGGCACCAGGTAAAGCTAGATTTATTTTGTTTATGACTGACTACTTCTCAAAATGGGTTGAAGCGCAGGCCTTCGAGAAGATAAGAGAAAAAGAAGTCATCGACTTCATATGGGACCACATCATATGTCAGTTCAGGATATCAGCCGAAATAGCATGTGACAATGGGAAACAGTTCATCGGCAGCAAAGTAACAAAATTCCTTGAGGACCATAAAATCAAAAGGATTCTATCAGCACTTTACCACCCAAGTGTAAATGGTCAGGTCGAGTCCACAAACAAAACCATCATTCGAAACTTAAAGAAAAGTTAGATGATGCAAAAGGGAAATGGAGAGAAGTATTGCCCCAGGTGCTATGGGCATATCGAATGACGTCAAAGTCGAGCACGGGGGAGACCCCATTTTCTTTGGTATACGGGTCCGAAAAATTGATCCCAGTCAAAATCGGGGAACCTAGCGTCAGGTTTCAGCATGCCACTGAGGACTCAAACCACAAAGCTATGAACACTTCTCTCGAACTACTCGATGAAAAACGTGAGGCCGCATTAATTCAAATGGCCGCGCAAAAACAAAGGATCGAAAGATATTTCAACAGAAAGACGAACCTTCGATATTTCGGAGTCGGGGAATTAGTCCTAAGGGAAGTCACTCCCAAGACTCGAAACCCAAACAAAGGGAAACTAGGCTCCAATTGGGAAGGACGGTACCGTGTCCTCAGAGTCATAGGGAAAGGATCCTACAAACTTAGCAGAATGGAAGGCGAGCAACTACCAAACACTTGGAATGTATCGTTACTTAAATGATATTACTTCTAAGGTATGACCCTCTCCCCCTTTCCCATTTGTATTTAAAACTAACTCCTTGCAGATGTTCGATTGGAAACATCGAGTAACCTTTCAGCTCGAAGACCTTGGGTTTTAAAGTATGCGTTGCACTCTTTTTCTCTTAGATCGGGTTTTTTTTTTCCAAGTGGGTTTTACCGGAAAGGTTTTTAACGAGGCAACACCTATATGCTACCTAAGGAATATTCAACAAGTATTCAAGGCTTCTTTTCAATCAACCTCGAACACTAGAGGGCATCACCCTCGGAGGGCGCATCCTCGAAGAAAGCAATTCACGCCAAGGAGGGCCTCGATAGGGGAATGTTGTAATGGGCCAAACGGTCAAATGAACCGTGTCCATATAGAATAGTCGAGCCCCCAGTGGTAAAACATGTACGCATGTATCAGTTACTTGAAGAAGCTTTCTTATTGTATCAAAATACTTAGTGCCTCAAAGAAGTCTACTATTTTCACATTTAACGACTCAAAGGCCAAAACCATGAATGCACCCGAATAACTCGGGGACTGTCATCAACAATCGGCATATCGATTCATCAAACACTCGAACTTATAAGAATTCAAAGAGGCATACTCGAGATCACACGACCTCAAAGAGGCAGTCCCTCGAAAACGATATACTTGGGGTCTAACTTTTCGAACAAGTTCGGAAAGTTATCGGGGAACAAGTCCAAGTGACAAACCCGAAGGCTACGACCATACTAAAGACTACTGTCACATAAAGGCTACGGCCAAAATAATGCGATTCGGAGACGTCTGATTTTTGCTATAAATTAAAAGGCCATCAAACATTGAAAAACTGGTTAAATCAGGCTACCCACGGCAAAAGCAAAATATAAAGGGCTTCGATAAACTCGGCCCCTCGAAAAACCTATGGGTTTCGATATACTCAGCCCTCGAACAATCCAAAGGCTTCGATAATACCAGCCTTCGGAAAAACCTCAAGAGGTATTCGATTATTTCTACACAAACAAATGACTAATAAGGTTCCGGTATGTTGAACCTTAGAAAAAACCAATGGGCAAAAAAACACGTGCTAAGGCATAACTAAAATTCCACTAAGTCTTTTAGCCGAAATGAGGGGAAAATTGTATAGCCATTTTAGAGGCGGAAACGGCCCAATTTTAAAAAAGAGCCTAAGGGCCGATATATAAGAGCCTAAGGGCCAGCTTAAAAGAGCTTAAGGGATAAAAGCTTATAAGAGTCCGAGACTTCGTTCTCACTCAACTCGAACTCAAAGGCCCCATTGTTCCAAACTCGCATCAAATTGATTTTATGCTTAGCTCGCGGACCATTTAAAACCTTAAGAGGTATTACCTTGAGCAATAAAAACCTAAGGGTTTATTATGAATCTGAAACAATACTCGAGCTAAGTATTTGAATCATCAAAATCTTCCACAAACTGGGAAAAAATAAAGTTCAACACAAATCGAGGATAGAGCGAAAAGATACTTTATATTGTACAACGCCCACAAGAGGCCTTTTCTCAAAAAAGAAACCTAATCTATTTTCGGGGTCCGCCTTCCTCATCCCCGGAGCCATTCACCACATGCTCTTTATCGAAGAAGACAAGAAACCTAGCATCGATTTCCTGCGCCTTTGCCTCGCCCATCTCCCCGGTGAGGTTGAACCCTCGGGCATGGATTTCTTCGAGAGTATCCCTCCGGGCTTGGCACTTAGCCAATTCATTGCTCTAACTTCCCCGGTCGGAGGCCTCCCTTAACTCAGCTTGAACGGCCGCAGTTTCCTTCAAGTATATGCCAATGTATTTATCGGCCGCAGCCTTCGTCTTCTCAGCTTTGGCTTTAGCCTGTACAGCTTCAGCCTTAGCCTATGCAGCTTCGGCCCGGGATTTAACCAGCTCGGCCTCTAACCCCTCGATCTTCCTGGCCTGAGCCAGACCCTTCGCTTCAACGCCTTGGAGCTGAGCTTCAGGCGAGGCCAGTTGGGCCGTAACAGCTTCCTTATCGGTAGCAAGTTGATCCATGTTCTTCTTCCACTAATGGCAATCAACCCGAACTTGATCCATGTTCTTCTAGCTTTTGTTGCAGCTGAGATATCGAAGTATTAGCCTCCGAAGTAGGGCCAAGAAGGTCAAACTCTGTTAAAATCATAGTTACCTGCTCATCTCGCTCGGAATCGCTTTTTTGAGCTTTGGCCAATGCGGTTCGGAGATCCTTAAGCTCATCTTCCTTCTGGCTATATAGTAGCCTTAGGGCCTTCTCTTTGCCCGAACTTTCTTGAGCTCGGCCTCACATTGGCTCAGCTCAGCTCTAAACTTTGCAATGGCCTATACATGAAATAGAGACATATCAGTCAAAAGGAAAGAAAGAAAAAATTGTAATGCTAAAGGTAAGTACTTACCCGGGAAAGGAGATGTTGAGCCTCTTCAAAGATAGTGGATGCATCATTCAGGTCATCGACACCCTTAATCCCAGCATAGCAACCCTGGAAAGAATCGTCCTTGATGACCTTGCTTGGATCGAGCTTACGCAAAGCGTTGGCATCTTCAATTGCCCCCTGGGAATAAGTCGACAAAGAAAGGGAATGACCTGTTGTCGGCCCCGAGCTCTTTTCTTGGGGCGTTCTCATTAGCATTGGGGGTCTCAGTGTTTACCCCCTCTGGTATATTTGTTGAGGACGGAGGGACAATCTCAACCTCTGGGGGCATAGGGGCCTTGCTCGTTTCTTCCCTCGGGGCATCCTCACCACGGGATGAGGTTTCCAGTTCAGAAGGCTCAGCGACCTCGACTGGCTTCCTAGTCCGAGTCACCGACACCGACTCTTCATAATCATTTTCTTCATCATCCGGAGAGCCATGGGTCGAGTCTGCACCGGTTTGAGCAAATCTTTTCTGCAGCCTTCGAGAGGGGTTTTTTTTTCTTAAGGGTCTTTGGGTTTCGAGACCCTTTTCCTTTTGTTGTCCTTCTCGAACTTCGGATTAGAAGGCTTGGTCTTTTCCCCGGGTGGAGCCGGTCTCATCTCGGATGCATCGCCAAGGCCTGCACAGGCAAGCGTGAGTAAGTAAAAACGCCGCCAATGTATGGAAAGTATTGAAACTGCTGCAAGGCACTTACCGTGGTTCTTGGCTTCCCACTGGCCCTTTGATAATTCATGCCACTTGCGCTCATCATAGGAAGAAGTAGCAGCTAACTTTCGAACCCAATCCTCGAGGTCGGACACCGCTGAGGGCGCCTAAGCATTGGCTGCCAGAAGAGTGACAACAACGTTATGAAATATGGTAGCAGAATATGAATAGGTATAGGGAATACGAACTCTACTTACGGTTAAAGTTCCACCTCTTCGGGAACAGCATTTTATCTTCGGGGATGACGTCCGAAGTTCTCACTCTAATAAACCGGCTCATCCAACCCCGATCTTTGGGTTCGTCAGTACTGGCAAAGAAGGATTTCATTGTTCGGCATTGCAGCTTGATGAGCCCTCGAAATAACTGGGGCCGATGCAATCGAACCAGGTGGCTGAGGGTGAATTCCAAACCCTTGGCCTTTTAAGAAAAATACTGCAACATGATCACGATACGCCAAAAGGAAGGATGAATCTGACCGAGGGTGACTTCGTACGTTTTGCAGAAGTCCATCACCACCGGATCGAGGGGACCTAGTGTGAATGGGTAAGTGTAAACACTCAAAAACCCCTTTTATGGGTAGTAATGCTTTCATCAAGGCTCGGGATCTGAACCTCAACCTCATCTCCCCAGCAACATTCCCTCTTTACATCTTTGGTAAGCTTCTTCATTATCAAGCTAATATATCGAGATACGTGCTTGCATCGGCCTGGGACATCGGGAGGATTCTCGATACTAAAGTCTTACTTAATAATGCAATTACCGAAGGTAATTTCCTCAAGCGTTGGCGGCACCACCGGTTTGGCCGGCCGGAGGCAGAAGAAGATGATGCTTTATCCTTTTTGGGTCCGTCTTAGAAGTTTTGGCCATGGTTGTAAGCTAAATAATACGGGTGCATAGGGATGTGGTGTTTCTAGCAAGAGCTTGGCGTTTTCCAATGCTTAAAGAGGAGGAGAAAATGGGTGATTGTAGAACGAGATGAAGAAGGGAAAGAGGTGAAGAAAGAGTAAAATTTTTCATTTAGAGGAATCGCCTCATATTTATAGAGGAGCAACAACGATTTGGCGGCATTAGTGGCCGAACAATAGCATGCATTCAATGTTTTTGGGAAAGTAGACCGACGAGACATTTCGGTCACTTCGAACGTTTGCATCACGGGGATGACATCATCACTAAGGACTTCGGGAATCCAAATCGCTTCATATCATTTCATTCTAAGAAATGCGACGACTCTCTGTATACAGTAGAGATCGGAGAGCTCGATTTCGAAGACTTGATTGCACTCCGAGCCCGAGTTTTGGAAGTTCGAAGTGAGAATCAAGCCAGGATCGGATGAGCGTATCTCGAGAAGCAAATCGGGGACCTGTCATGACCTGCTTCGAGGGTAGTACAATCTCGAAGACTCTCAAGAAATATCGGGAATTTCTCAAAGACACGTGGATCATGGAATAAATTATAGGATAAGATTTGTACGAAATAGTACAAGTCCGTACTAGGTCGTTATACAGCTGTACCAATAGAATTTTTATCATAATTAGAAATTTACCATATTAGTGTCTTCCCCTCCTATAAAAATAGGACCCAAATCATTTGTAAGGCATATCTCATTCACTGCAATAGAACATTCTACTTTGCTTTTCTTGTTTACCGTGCTCAACAATTGTTCTTCAGCTTTATTGCTTTTACTTTATTGTTCATACTTTATTGCTCTTAGCTCACCTCGAGGCCCCTGAGATAATCAAGCTCGAGGTCCTTATTGCTCTAACTACACTGGTTTGGTTCATCAATTCTTCTTACTTAAACTTATTATTACTTATATATTCACCGGTATTGAAATAAATCACATATCTTTAAAATCACAAATTATCTTTAATTGTTACTCACATTTTACGAGGTAAACGGATATATTCCTACATTTCAATTTTTGTAACATAGTTTGATTCAATACGGATTTAAGAAAGATAAAAAGATTTTTTAAAATTATGGCTTAAACATATTAGAATATCTGTGAATGTAAAAGCTTCTTGTTAATGATAAAATAAAAAGCTTAAAATTAAATATTTTTAAATATAAAAATATATCATTCTTTTAGGAAAAACAAATAATAAAATAGTGTCACTGAAAGGGAAGGAGTATTTTTTATTTCTATCTTCGAGCCACTTCGGCAATATATAAACAGGGAAGGTGAAGTAGAAGGTGGGTGTTGCTCGATCAAACTAACAAATATATAGCTCATAGAAAGTCTCATTTTTTCTTCTTCATCTTCTATTTCTCATATTCCTCTTCTTTCTTACCCTTTGATCCAGCAGCGCCGGCCAGATGCAATAGTCTTTTGTCCCTTCGTTAAGAGGTAAAGATCTTCTTTTTTTGTTGTTGATTCTTGACACTAATCCAAGTTTCTGTTGTGATATAGGGGTAATTAATTCTATGAAGAAAATGAATCGTTGCATGCATTTTTTAGGAAAACGATCTATAATTTTTAGGGGTATCTTGATGGTAAAAGCTGTGTTTTTTTTTCACCGTGATATAAAGTAAAAGTGACCTGATATTGTAAAAATTACTTACATTGATAAAATATATAACTAATTTAAACTCTAAAAGAAAAGGTTGGATCTAGAAGAAGAAGCAGTTGTTTTAACTGGCTGAGATGGAAGGTGTTAAGTGCATTATTTTGGTTAAAAATATCTTTATCCATCTTGGCACGTACTTGCCTTACACGATAACGGTCCATATTAAGCCATGCTGTGGGACATAATTGATTTATCACTCTTTAATTATTGGCATGGCCCTGACCTAAAAACTGGTGTAATTTGCAAGGGAAAGAACAATCAAAATCATACGTACCAAAAGCAAAAAGGGCGGAAGTCTCAGTCATCAAAATAATTGCTAAGTATAAGTTAATTTCCTTTACCTATTAAAGAAACTTATCCCTTTTTTCAGAATCTTCTTCTTATCCCAAGTTTCTTCAGTTTCAAGCAATTGGAAAACTCAAAGGCAACTTTGAACCATGGAAAAGCTTCTGAATCCAGACGATAAAGAATACATGAAGATGGCCATGGTAAAGCACGAGGAAACCTTTAGAGAACAGGTAAAAATTTATTACTCCTCTACACCATTTCAGGAAAGCGAAACTACTTGAGGTTGTATATACTAAATGCAACAAGCCCATTTTGCATCCAACTAGTAGTAATTTCTATTTGGTTCCACATTTTTTCTTTTCTTAGTACTGTCCATTAGTGTGGGAGTTAAGATTTCTAATTCTGGTCAATAATAGGCGACAGAGTCATTCTCCAACCGCTTCCTTTTTCACCTCTAAAGTAGTGATGTTAATGGGTCTTGTCAATCATTCTTGGTAAAATAATAGTAGTGAATTAGATTCCTAAAATTTACACCATACTTATGCATAGAGTAAGTCATTTCTCGTGTCATATGATAAAAATGTAACTAATTAATTAAATAGGATGACCGCCTTTCCCACCTCTAAGCTAAGTAGCGGTATTGGTGTGTCTTAACTGTTACCATCATTTGTGTTCAAGTAATCTTGAATTAGGTTTCTAAAATTAAAGTAATTATTTTTAGAGTGAGTCCACTTCTCGTGCCATTTACACTATTTCATCTCTGAATATTACAGGTTTACGAACTTCATCGTCTATACCAAATCCAAAAAATATTGATGAAAACCATCTCAAGTAGCCAGCAACATATTAATGAAGATGAAAGCAATATTGAGTTAACTTTAGGCCCTTCCTCTGCAAGATCCTCTAGCCATTTAAAGCACAAAACTTCAGGCGTGAATCAACAGAGGGATGTTGTAACTGGCCATAAATGGAGACTTCATAATTTGACCATCTCGAATCCAAATTTTCTCGGTGAAAGACAAAGTAATCCAAGTGTTGAACAACAGTATAGACAGAGTAGATTGAATAATCCTCCTTGGCTTTTTCAAGTTTTGATTTGACTTGAATTTGTATGTTTTCAATGTATTTTAACATGCTGTTGTAGGTAAATTATCTTATTTTTCAGGTGACTGATGTTACTCTTTTCATGAAGGATTATATATAGTTATTCACTAGAGACTTAATTGTGTTAATTTCTTGTTGTTTACCCTTGAAACGGATAACAATTAAATTTATATGCGGTTTTAAGGATATGTGGATTGATACAGTACAAGTAATCATGAATGTTAGATAAATGAAGTAAGGATAAAATAAATAACTAAACCAGCTTGACATTGAGTCCGGGCTCGGAGTTAAGCTGGACAATAGTTTTGCTCCCGACTGGACCCTCGATTCGAAGCCAAATATGTATGAAGAACTATGATTAAAATAAGAATCTTTCAATAGCAGAGGAATAAGTTTGTATTGCCTTAATAAGCGTGTTACAATGTTTATTGAGTAAAAAACTTCCGTTTTATATAGTAGGGGAGTTCTACCCCTAGTACAATTCTAAAAAAAATAAAAATCCTCCTTGTACGTCAATTACCGATACGCTACCGATGTCGGGCGAGATTCGCGCAGTGATATCCGATTATTCGCGGATATCACATCCCTCTATTAGTCGCGTGCAACCATCCGCAGTTCTTTTTGAGGTCTCGGAGCTCGTTCCGGGTTCGAGGGGTCTTGTCAGGCCCAGTGGCGAGCACCCCGTTCTAGCCTCGATTCATAGAGCTCTCGGATTCGGTCTCTATCACATACATTCATACTTCTTACTTCGTTCGACTCACCGGGTATTCGGGGTGTGTGTTGACCCCGAGTTCACCCGTATACAGATAGTCTCCTCGTTTCTCGGAGAGTAGGCTCCCCGAAACGATGGGAAAGGATAGATGAACCTCGATTCCTTCCTTCGTATGTTACAACTGAGACATCAAATAAGCTGAAATATCCTATCAGTCGCATCGTTCTGACTTCGGGCACGTTTCAATCATTGGCTGGTCGCCTCCGAATGTGAAACATCGCGCATTGATTACGTTTTCTCCTATAAAAGCTCTGACCTTTTGTACTTCTTCCACTTTTCGATCCTAACTTTCGTCGTCGAACACTCTAGTGGCTATCAACTCTTTCAAATCTTCATCCCTTTACCTTTGATCTTCAAATCTTCATAACTGTTCTTAGATTTCTACCCAGATCTTCATATTTCCTTCAAATCTACATACTTCTTCCTTCAAACCTTCATATCTTTCCTTCAAACCTTCATATCTTCCCTTCAAATCTTTTTATTTTCCAAATCACGGCAGCTAAGACTTCCAAATCAGTTCCTCAGTAGGTTGCCTATTCATCTTCCCAACCGGCCACAAGTACAGAGGTGGTCGTCCCCAAGGGGGTTACTCTCAAGACGACTACTCTCGAGGTAGTCCGAGAGCCCATCATGAAAATTTTTATTCCCAAGGATTGTTCAATTGCATATCGAGGGTTGTTCAATTGCATATCGAGGGCTGTTCAATTGCAGACGACTTCAAAGTCGAGAAGGCCTCATCCAAAAAAGACCGAGGTAAAAGGGCATCGAGGTATATATGCTCCATTACCGAAGATATCCTTCCCATAGTCCGAAAGGAATGTAAATGGGAAGGTAAGGACGTGGTAGTCCTCGGGCCCGAGGACGACATTACTACCCATGTGGAAGGGTATTTAAGCGTTTGCACTTACCTATTTACACTAGGCCCGGTAGACCTAGTAGTTCCGGCATTTTGCAAGAGATACGAGGTGTGCCTTGGGCAAATCCACCCCTTTTTTGGAGGATCGTGATGGCCCCAGCATTAGCCTTTACAAAAGCATCTGCGAGCATAGCGAACGAATCAATGGAATTTGGGGACAAGTTGTGATTCCATATAATTGCTCTGTTTGACAGAGTTTCCCCAAACTCTTTTAATAACACTGATTCGATTTTGTCGTCTTCCAAGTCATTAACTTTTATGGCGCATATGTAGGAGGTTTTATGCTCATTCTGATCCATGGTTCCATTATATTTTAGAATATTAGGCATACGAAACCTCTTCGGGATTGGCTCTGGTGTCGCGCTTGGAGGAAAAGACTTTTGAACAAATTTCTTGGAATCCGAGCCTTTCAATATCAGGGGCACTCATGGGATTTGATCGACCATGGAATTATATGTTTCCTCCTTTTTGTCGTTTGCCTCAATTTTCTTTTCACCTGATTCCACCCATTTCATCAATGCTTCAAGCATTTTCATTACTTTAGGGCTAATACCAGGCTCAGCTTCACCCAACGTTTTGGTGATATGCTCATTCCTTCGGGTGTTTTCTTGGGATGGTTCAGGCTCCACCCTACTGGGGGCGCGGTTCTGATTTTGCAGTTGTGTTATCGCCGCATGTTGAGCCTGCAACATTTCGAAGATTAATCGCAGACTGACCCCGTCGCCTTTGCCTTTGGGCGCTCTTCGAGCCGTTGGTCGGGCTCCTCTCTGAACGTTGTTCTCTGGGTCGGCAGTCAGGTTGGCGTTGATGGCCACTTATGAGTTAGTATTGACTGGGTCTACGAGTGGGACTCCGTTGGGATCAGCAGGGGGCACCTCATTGCTAGGCACCAGATTGTTGTTTTCGGCATGATGGCCAGACCCAATCTTCAACGTTCAAGTGAGCGAACTGAGAATTTGATATTTTTAAGCTAACCTAAAATTGAGACCTTAAAGAATAACTGTAAAATAGAGTGTGTTATAGAGATTTGTATCAAACAGCCATTATTATCCTTAGCCCCACGGTGGGCACCAAATTGTTTACCCTTGAAACAGATAACAATTAAATTTATACAGGGTTTTAAGGATATGTGGATTGATTCAATAGAAGTAATCAAGAATGTTGGACAAACGAATTAAGGATAAAATAAATAACAAAACCAGTTATGATGTTGAGTCCATGCTCGAATTTAAGATGGACAATAATTTTGCTCCCGACCGGACCCTCGATTCGAAGCCAAATATGTATGAAGAACTATGATGAAAATAAGAATCTTTCAATAGCAGAAGAATAAGTGTGTATTGCCTTGATAAGCATGTTACAATGTCTATTGAATAAAAAACTTCCTCTTTATATAGTAGGGGAGTTTTACCCCTAGTACAATTCTAAAAAGGTTAAAAATCCTCCTTATACGTCAATAACGATACGCTACTGATGTCGGGCAAGATTCGCACCGTAATATGTGGTTGTGCGTGGATATCACGGCCCTCTACTACTCGTGTGCAACCGTTCGTAGTGCTTTTTGAGGACTTGGAGCTCGTTCCGAGTTCGGAGGGTCTTGTTAGGCTTAGTGGCGAACACCCATTCCAGCCTAGATTCAAAGATTTCTCGGAGTCGGTCTCTATCTCATACATTCATACTTCTTACTTCGTTCGACTCACCGGGTACTCGGGGTGTGTGTTGACCCCGAGTTCACCCGTATACACTTGTACACAATTACTATAGAAATTAACGTCTACTTCAGTTCCTTTAATTTGCTGGTGTCTTTGATATATGTAGATTAAATTTTAGGATGGTTTTTTTAGTTTCCTATATTTTGTCTAAAAGTTTCACATTATTTAATTTAGGTTCATTGAGTAGAGACTTCATGTAACAACCCGGCCGCTGATTTTGTGTATTGTAACATAGTTTCCCTATTTATTGCCTCTTCTATATTCATTTATGGTTATGTGACTTGCTGGGGTGGTTGTTTTGGTTTCGGGGATGTTTCGGAGTGAATTGGAACACTTAGTCTCAAGGTTGGAAGCTTAAGTTGAAAGAGTTGACCGGAGTTTGACTTTTGTGAAGACGACTCCGAAATGGAGTTTTGATGGTTTCAATAGCTTCATATGGTGATTTTGGACTTAGGAATATGTCCGGATATTGATTTGGAGGTCCATATGTCGTTTTGGTTTGAATTGAAAAGTTGAAGGTTTGGAAGGTTGAGAGGTTTGGCCGAGAGTTGACTTTATTGATATTAGGTTTGGATTATGGTTCTGGAAGTTGGAATAGGTCCGTTGTATCATTTCGGACTTGCCTGCAAAAATTTAAGATCAATTGGAGTTGATTTGATATGGTTCGCCATTAGTTTTTGAAGTTAGAAGATCGTTAGTTCATTAGGCTTGACTTGGAATGTGACTCGTGATTTTGATATTGTTTGATGTGATTTGAGGCTTCGACTAAATTTGTGTCGTGCTTTAGGACTTGTTAGTATATTTGAATAGGGTTCGGGGGTGTTTCGGATGGTTGTTGGATTCATTTTTGGACTTTGAAGAACTGCTGAAATATGTACTTTTGGTTTCCTCTATTGTGATCACGAAGTAAGAGACGCGATCGCGTAGAGTTAATGCGGGCAGGTGATCTTTTGTCCTTCTCATTCACGAAGAGTTGGACGCGTTCGCGGCCTTTTGATTTGTAAATACCAATGAAATTTTTTATAATTCCCTGGTAAGTATTTACTTTCAGCAGGGCAGAGTAATTAGCCCGATGCAGGTTTTAAATAAAACTTCCCAGAATGAAGGAAAACGTTTTTTTGTTTTGTGTTTTAACACCTTAATTGAGATGCACATGAAAAAAATACAAAACTATTTTTTACTTGTACCGTTTGTTTCAGTGTTTAGGATCAAAAGTGTCCAACTTTTGTATACACCAAGGACTAATTCTATTAAGAGATATAAATCAAAGACTGAAATAATCCAACCCTTGTACTTTAAGGACCATTGTGATTATTTTCTCAAAAATTCCAAAAATGAAAGTTTGTGATCCTTCAGAAAAAAGTTATCGTTTTCCTGTAAAAAGAACTCAAACAAGTATATTTTTTGGGTCAAAAACTCAAAAATAGAGTTTGCAAACTCAGGTTTTTGCAATCTCTAAAACTAACACAACAAGTTTCAACTTTTAATATTGTCATCATTTGCTGATACAGTAAGTCAGTACTTTGCAGGTCCCCACCTGGTTTAAGCTGATGTAATTTATATATAACTGCATATAATTAATGTATAATCTATATATACCGATAAGCTTAGGTGAGCCAGGATTTCAAGGTGATGGAGACTCCACTAATTACCTATACTAGCTACAAACTTACAAAATTCTTAGCATTAAAAATTATTGGTTTAAATTTAATATTTATTGTCACACCCCTTTTTACCCCTCCAAAAGATAAGTGTAAAATATTATGGATTGTCGGTTAAAGAGCTTTTTCAATTAAAGTGACAAATTTGAAGTTAGGATTATTTTATATACAGAGTCGCCACTTGGAATTGATTTCTACTGGTGTTCCAAGTCACATTTTATTTGAATCCCTATTCAAAGGAAGGTTTGACTCTATTATTATTGGTCTGCGGAAACAAAGTCCGGGTAAAGAATTTTGTTGACCGGGGAGAAGGTGTAAGGCATTCTCTGAGTCCCGTGGTTCTAGCACGGTCGCTTTATTGACTACATTTGGCTTGAATTAAACTTGGATAAACTGTGGTTTATTTGATTTTTATGCTTTTCTTATGTCCGTTTTTATTTATTTTAAAAAAAATTAAAGAAAAGATTTGAATGATAATCTACAACTTAACTAATGAGAGAAAATTATTGTTATGAGTACTAATTTAAAAGATGAGAGTAATGAGAGAAAATTATCAGTTGACATTGCTTAAAACTAGTAAGATGTGGGCTTGTCTTGTCATTGAATGAGGCAGCCCACTATTGGGTTGATGGAGTCAAATGGGCTCATGTCCAAGACAAAATCCAAAAGCCCATATGCTTTTGGACTTTAAATCTGCAGATATGACCTTTTAAAGCTATGTTACAGATTTGACCATATCTTGCTATTTGCAATCCGTATCCAACTATTTACAAAAATAAGTTTACAGATTGTCTTTCTAATCTATAACTTAACTACCTTACTAAATAAGTATTTTTTAAGAGATAAAAAAAGATTATTGGGACTCTAAAATATAATAATAATAATAATAATAATAATAATAATAATAATAATAATAATAATAATAATAATAATAATAATAATAATAATAATAATAATAATAATAAAAACTTAGCTTGGTGACAACAAAGGGACAAACATGGCTACAAAGGTTCAAATTTTAATATATATGCTCCTTTCAGACAACCAAATGTCAGTGAAATTATATCTAATGCTTTGCAAAAATAAAAATAATTAAAGATGCTTAACACAATTTAATTAACTAACATATCGTTATAACATTATCAAACATTCAAGAGCATATAAAAATGAATTACAATAGAAGGATAAAGCTACTAATATTTCCCAGCGTCATTATCTTTCATTCCAACTCGATTTTATGAGTTTACATGGTCCGAAAATTACCTGGACAGCAGAAAGAAAAACAAATACAGCAGAGTCAGCTCTTTCCAAAATCAACAGCAAAATAATTAAACGGGTAGCAACAACAGCAAAAGACAGCAACAACCGGCAGATTCAAACCCAAGAAAATAAACTAGAAATACCCCAGCAAAACAGTACAATTATGTAACTCCAGAAAAATCTTTCAAGACTACTCTATTTTCCTTAAACAAGTTTTTCACTTAAGAATCAACTCACAAAAGCTGTCAAGGGATATTATAGCTACTGGTTTTTTTCTCTTTTTTGTGTGTAGAGCTCTCTCAGTAAGATGGAGTGTCCTCCTTTTATATCAAAACAATAAGCTATTTCAAAAAAATTAAAAATCAATCTTTTTGACAGATTTTTCTACAAAATCTGCTCTTAAATTCAAAATGCCAGACTTTCTGGTTCAAATCTTGTCAAGTATTTCAAATAAAATCTGTTCTCCACTATTCAAAGACAGACTTTTATGCAAACATTGTCCAAAGGTCTACATTTTCTTACCAAACAATTTGACTTTTGAGTGTTGTACTCAAAGAGTCTTGAAGTAGTAAATAAACAATCAAACAAGTACCATATACTCTTAAGTATTTTTCACTACCTCACTTTTATCAACACAAAACTGTTCTACTACTTCAACAAGTGCAAAAACAGAAAATTTGACATTTCAAACTTCAAAAACTAATGCTAAAATAATTAATAATAGACAAAAATAAGATCTGAAAAAATAAAGATAAAATAAAAAATCAGCCACGAAAAATAATAGGATTTTTACCATTTTATAATTCAAGTGACCGAAAAAATGGTGGTATGCCAAAAGAGGGTGTTCGGGGAGGTCGCCGGAATTGGACCGGATTTTGATCGCCGGATTTTCATGGTGAAATTGGCATCAATAGCTAGGTCTTGAGGAGCTCTATCCATTGATGTAAGTATTGTGGGGTGGTAGTGGTTGGAGCTTCAAGAATTTGGGCAAAAAAGTGACGGAAAAGTTTCCTAGATCTAAGATTCAAGGAGTTTGAGAGATTTTTGAAGGATTTGGTTTGGAGATATGGAAGGAGGAAGTTGTGGAGATTACATGGTGTGAATTTGGAGGTGTTTGGAGGTGGTCCGCAGGCGACAGCGATTTCCGGCCAGCGGCGATGGGCGGAGCTGGGGTGGCGTAGAGAGAGTGAAGAGAGAGAGAAGAGAGAAGAAGGAGAAAAGAATTATGGGTGAAAATGGGACAATTTTCAGATTTTTGAGGCTTTAAATACCTAAACCAAGAGTAAATGAGATCCATTGAATCAAGATGGAATAGATGGGTATGATTTGATCTTGTTTCATTTAGTGAAACGACGTAGTTTTGAGGCAAAACTACGTAGTTTCAGATCCTTTCAATGGCAGCCCTTTATCTTGCACTCTTGGACACTTTTTCTTTCAAATTTGGCTAAATTTCTTCCTTAATCCTACTTATTAAACTAATTTTACACAAATAAATTAATTAAATAACTTATTCTAATGATCAATTAACTAGATTAATTCACCAATTGAACAGCTAGTTAATTCTTAAAATGCACAAATGAAGAAAGAACTATTTTTTTTTAGTATTTTATGATAGGAAATATGCAATTAAAATCACAAAAATTGAGAAAAATAATTAAAATAACAAAACACTAATAACTTTAGGAGGTGTTAAATAGTGCAAAAATTAGGTGTTCACATTTATTAATATTTTAGTGAGAATTCAAATATATGCGATAAAAGATTAGAGGAGTGTTATTGGAATCAAAGGAACCAACTTTAAATTAAATGTTTTGGCAATGAGCTTCAGATTTTTGAGATTTTCGCAATAGAAGCCCACGAATTATAGGTAAGATTTCTGTTTCTTTATTTTTTCTCCTTAAATAATTGCTATGTCATTTGAAATAAACATTGAAATAATTGATCAAATTCCTGAAGAGCCATGCTATAACGAGATTTCGACATGTATTACACATGTAGCTTCCTAATGATGTGAAAAATTAAGGGTATAACAATTATACTAACTAAACATAACTGCGAAAAGAGAATGGGTTTGCAGATTTTGAGTAGTTCAGAATCAAAGTACGTGTAAAACTCTAAAAGGAACAAGTCATCTGTAAAGAAAAAAGAACCAAAGTACCTACAGTGCATGCGAGGAATGCGCTATACATGTCTGGGCTAACAGATCAGACATGTATAGCGCATACCTAATATGCATTATATGTTCCCTTTATTTGTTTTTTTGGTTTCAAGTTATGTGTATCTTACTTATAAGTGTTATGTGATGTTTGTTCGCTCCAAATAATTGACGATTTTTACTATTATTTATTACAGTGAAGTAAAAATAATCCATTAATGTATGCCTTATCCCAAAAATAAGTCATCAATGACTCCTCAAAAGTTTAATTATATTCATTATCAAACAATATTGTTTACCCTAAAATTCGAGTAACAATTAAACTTATATTGTGATTTTAAGGATATGTGATTCAATCCAATGCCTATTGATAAACAAGAAATTAAATAGATAAACTAGAGAATAAAATAATTCAAACCAGTATGCTAGCCAAATTTTGACCTCGACTTGTGGCAGTCTCGAGGTGTGACAATAAGAATAGCAGAAGATAAAGCAACTCTGATGAACAATAAAGCGAAATAGCAAGAAAGTAATGAGTGTATATATTCTTCTCATTGAACAATGATCATTACAAATGAATGAGATCCCCTTTTATATAATAGGGGAGTCCTAAATAAGGTACACTTCTAATTATAGTAGGAAATCATATTTGACAATTGATTAACCGCCGAGGACCAATTCATTCCAAAATTCACTCCGTGATCTTTGGTCCGTTGCGGGTATCTCACTCTTTCCATTATTGAACTACACTGGCATTATTTAGAAATATGCCCTCTTTTGACTTCGGTTAGTGATGTCGACCTCGATCTTGGAAATAAACTTTGACTCCAAACTCGACATTCTAGCCTTTCGACGTGATATCCATTTTTCCATCAGAGGACGAAATCGGGTAGCCCTCATTTCCACCATATACAAATATTTACACAAAAATAGAGTTTTATTTAATATGTACAAAGTCTACTAGATATCAATGGGTCTCTCATCCAGTACGTCTTAGTCTAGTTGTCGGCCTAAGGCACATAGCCTCCCCACCACCCATACATCGGGGTCTGCCTCATCCCGATTCCACTTAATAATACGCATTTATCTTCTTTGCATCGAAGTCTCTTATGCTTTTGACTACTTAGCGCTAGCACTATCTGGAGCATGTCGTCAGGGTCATTCGGATCAATGGGAGAATCGAGATCGATTGGATCATCAGTAGTATCAGAATTATCGGAGTTATCAGGATCAATGGGATGCTCAGCCAGATGGCTAGCCAGATCTACAGAAGAGTCTGCATGCCCCGAAGTTAGCTAACAAAATATATTCAAAAAAAATTTTTTAACTAATATTGAATAAATTATATGTTATTATAGTTAAACTTAAGTTTCAATGCAAACCTAAATGGGCTTCTTGATCGGATGCTCGGGGAGATCTCCTAAATGAATCGCACCCTTGCATGATTGTGATGTCTCCGGCAGACAGATATCACAATCTACTGACTCCATCGCTTATGCCGAAGGAATCTAAAAACATACACATATTAGTAAATACTATCAAATACTTAAAATATAGTGAATAAATAAATAAATAAAACTATTAAAGTAAAAGTACAAGAGGGGGATGAATTGTGGTCTATTAAAAATTAGTCGACTAACGATGATTTTAGTTGACTAGATTAAGAGCAGAATGTAAAATAATAGTAAATGGAAAGAGAGTGACACACGGCGATTTTATACTAGTTTGGTACCGGTGTGGTACTTACATCCAGCTTCCCTTGGGTCACAAGGGTTCCCTTTAGATCTTGAAAGTATTACAGTACAGATGGTTTTGATTCGTTCATCACCGACAAAGTATAGTTACAATGAATCTTGAATAATCACTCAACTCTCTTTTGTGTTTTAATTCTTCCTATCTTTTGAGACACTGGTAAACTAAGGATTACAGTGTTTAGGCTAAGAAGTAGAGAGACTTAGAAAACAGTGTGTGTAGTTGCACAAGTCTTCCATATGATCTTAGCAGACTTCTTATAGGAGAGAAAAGAGTCGTTGAGCCTTGACCGAAAATAGAGGCACAAGATCTTTAAAAGGATTTGACCCAAGGGGTGACTCTTCGAATCTTGCTCTTGGGAAGGGCCGGATTCGATCGTGACTTTCCTTGTCACATGCCTTCATTTGCGAGATAATTAAGACTTTGATTGAGCTTAATTAAGGATACTGAATATTTCTTGGTAATAACTCCTTGATTTGTAATCTGATTTCATTTTATCGAGGCCGAATGGATGTGCTAATTTATGAATCCTTCTTCTTGTCCATTAATTCAGCAATCACATCTTTGGATAGCTTCTCATTAGTTTTCTTTCCTTTTGATGATTCCTGCAAAACAAGTTAAGTGAACATTGTCATCATTGAAACTTTGGAATTTAACTTAACAATCTCCCCATTTTTTATGATGACAATTAAGATAGTAAACACGTCATAATTACATAGACTTACCTTTTTATTTCACCCTTTGTATTGCTCCCCCTGAGTTGATGCTTGCTCCCCCTGAGTTGATGATGTCTCCTCCTGAGTGGTTGATTTACTTCTCTACCTGTTCTCCCCCTTTGACATCAATCAAAAAGGAAAAGAAAACAACCAAGACAAGTAATATAGAAAGTAATATACATAATAACTAGCGAGATAGTGCAGCAAAAGTAATGCCTTCAGCAGAGGCATAGGTTATACAGATCCAAGTAAAATAAAAAGTTTGTTAAAACCACCAGCAATCAAGCAAAAGAAAAGAGAAAATATTGTTTTTGAACACCATCACACAAATACACATTAGCTTCTTCCCAGGAAGTACTTGAAAGTGTTGATCACTTTGGTGCAGAAGGAGTCATAGGAATTTTTGACATCTTTGACAAGCTTATCCATCTTTTCACTCATAGAATTGAATGCCTTGGTTCCTTATCATCGCGCAGCACCTATATCCATTCTGAGCTTAGCCACATCTGTATCTACCTCCTTAGTGACTTCCCTGATCTTGTCTACATGTTCCTTCATCTCAACCACTAGCTATTTTACCTCATCTAAATATTTCTGCATCTGCTAAAGATTTTGAGAGGCAGTTGACTGAGATGCTGGTTGTTTAGTTTAAACTTCAACTGGCACTGGAATGCTTTTAACTTTGGCGTGCTTAACCTATCCATCATCACCCAATGTGTACCCCATTATTGAAAAGGTTGTCTTATCATAAGTGTTGGTAATGTGCTTGAGTGTAAAGGGTGCCAAGTCTACTTTTATAACTTCGAGAATATGTGATATGAGCAGACTATATGGTAAACAAAAAGCGGAGGAAAATATGTCCCTAATACTTTCAAGCATGTATTGGTGAATCCACACAAACTAATCTAGTTTTTTATTATTAACAAGACAGTAAAGGACAAAAACATCTCTAGTGGATAAAGTGCTAAGGGACCCAGTTCTTGGAAGTAAAGTAGTAGCAATCATGTGGTCCAAGACACGATGTTCAAACTTTAGGTTCTTGGGGCCAATATCAGGAGGGTTATCAGATAAAAAGGTTTTGGATTCTTCAAAGGATACTTCAAAATCTTTTGGCCTAGAATTTTGCACAAAAACATCAAACCCACTAAACTTAGCAGAGAAAATCTTTTCAAATTGATAAGAGTCCAAAACAATTCGAGTGCCTAACACCATAGATTCCAAATCATTTTTGTCATTCACAAACAGGTTTGCATAAAACAACCTTACAGGTTCCTCATATACAGAGTTACCAACAGTGTCAAACAGAGAAGAGAGATGCTGAAAATCAAATATAGCGGTCACATCACAGTGCAGATTTTTCATAAGAGAAAGACTTACAGAGCGTCCATAAGCCATAGATTTTGACTTGTAGGACTTAAACTTTGTTTTTTCACTCGGGCCATAAAAGATCAACTTGTCCTCAGGTCCGAATTCAGTGTTCTCCACCTTTCCTTTCTTGTAGGCAGACTTTTTGGGGGTTTGCTCCATAGGTCTTTTGCCTGCCTTTTTTTGGCTAATGGGAGGATTTTCGGAAGATTCACTACTCTCATTATCTGTTTTGAGGAAATTTGAGTCAATGGACGACTCCAGGTCTGCAAGTTCTTTAGGATTGAGGGGTTTTTGAAATCTTCGATTGCGTCTGGTTGCAATGGAAGAAGAAGGGTTTCTTTTGGCCATGGTGAGAAGGTTGGCTTGATGAGAATGGAGAGAATAACAGGGACGGAAGGATTTTTATCGGTATTTTTGGGAGGAACGAAGGGTCGCCTTGGTTAAAAGAAAAGACGGGTTCAGAAGGAAGTGTTGCTTCTGAAGTGACTGATCAGCGGTACTGATAAAGAAGAAATTATTACACTTATAAGAAAATTAATTAAACCACACATACTTAAGGAAATAAAATATTTTAGAACATGGTAAAAGATTTGTTTTACAAATTTGGCAAAATGCCAATATTTTTCCGGAGAAAACAAAATCTTTCTTCCAAAAGTGATTTTGTGAAAATATCAGTAAATTGAGAATCAGTAATAATAAATTCTAACACAATATCACCTTTAGCGACATGATCGCGAATAAAATGATGTTTAGTTTCTATATCATACCATAATCCTAGATCAGAAGTACCAATTAGATATCTAATAATTCGTTTAACAGCACTGAGATGGGATTTTTTAGGAGCCGACTGAAATCTTGCACATTTGCATACACTGAATATAATATCTGGTTGACTAGAAGTGACATACAATAAGGATCCAATCATCCCTCTATAATGGTTTCATCAACCTTTTTTCCATTGTTGTCTTCATCGAGAATTGTTGTTGGAATGATTGGAATGTTGATTGACTTAGCATTTTCCATGCCAAACTTTTTGATAAGCTCCTTAGTGTACTTGGTTGGTTTGGCTAATGAAAATCCCTTTAGGAGACTGTTTGATCTGAAGTCCGAGAAAGAATGTCAGTTCTCCCATCACGCTCATTTCGTATTCTCCTTTCATGGAAATAGCAAATTCTTCACATAGAACAGAGTTAGGACTACCAAAAATAATGTCATCAATATAAATTTGAGTAATAAGATTACATGAACTAGAATGCTTAAAAAAATGGTTGTATCGATATTACCTCTTTTGAACCCTTGATTTAGAAGAAAAGAACTTAACCTTTCATACCAGACACGTGGAGCTTGTTTGAGACCATACAAATCTTTAGTTAGCTCGTATACATGATCAGGAGAGGTGACATTTGCAAATCCTGGTGGTTGCTTCACATATACTTCTTCATAGATATAGCCATTTAGGAATGCACTTTTAACATCCATTTGAAACAGCTTGAATCCTTTGTGAGCAGTGAAAGAAAGTAATATTTGTGTGGATTCGAGTCTTGCTACAGCAGAAAAGATTTCATCATAGTCGATTCCTTCTTACTGAGAGTATCCTTGAGCAACCAATCTTGCTTTATTTCGAACCACTTGACCAGATTCATTCAATTTGTTTCTGAATACCCATTTAGTTCTAATGATGGAGGAGTTTGAAGGTCTTGGAACCAATTCCCATACTTTATTTCTTTCAAATTGATCTAGTTCCTCTTTCATTGCACTTATCCAGTGAGTATCTTTCAGAGCTTCATCCATTTTCTTTGGTTCAAGTTGAGAAATAAGAGCCACATGAGATTTGTTCTTCTGAGATCTTCTTGTAGTAATTCCTTCCTATGGATCTCCTATAATGAATTTGTGAGGATAGCCTAAGGACCTGGTGGAGCACGCAGAGCCTGAGTAGTATGTGGAGGTGCACCCCTCCTGAGTCTGGGATAATCCCTAACCATATGACAAGTGTCACCACACTCAAAACAAGCTCCCAGAGGACGTGGTTACTGTGGTTGGCTCGGGCCTGATCGGCTGGACTGACCGCTGAAAGCACCCCGTGCAGGAGGTGTACTAGACAACGGCGGTGCATAATAGGAAGCCTGAGGCCTGGAAGTGGCCGAAATACCGCCGATAGCTGGAAGTGCTGAATGAACAGGGCAATTCACATAGCCCCTACCATGACGAGCTGCAACCGTGGCACGAGTACCACTATATGTTCCAGACTCTCGAGACCTCTTGGCCTCTCTCTCCCGAGTCAGCATACCCCTCAATCACCTAGCAATCCCCACTACCTGCTGGTATGCGATGTCCATCTCCAACTCTCGGGCCATGCTAAATTTGATACTAGGGTTGAGCTCCTCGATAAAACGATGGATCCACTCTCTAACAGTAGCAACCAAGGTTGGTGCATGTCTAACCAAATCACTGAACCGGATTGCATACTCCGACACGGTCATAGAACCCTGGCGCAACTTCTCAAACTCTACGCCATGCATCCCTAAGACTCTGGGGAACGTACTCCCTCAAGAACATATCTGAGAACTGAGTCCATGTGAGTGAAGTTGCCTCAGCCGGACTACCCAACTCATATGCTCGCCACTACTGTAAGCCACTCCCTAAGCTGGAACATAGTGAAAACAACCCTACTAGACTCCGCAATACCCATAGTATGGAGGATACGATGGCACTCCTCAAGAAAATCCTGGGCATCCTCTAACGCCAAGCCACTGAAAGTGGGAGGGTGGTACTTCTTGTACCTCTCGAGCCTGAGTTGCTCCTCCTTAGAAACTGTTGCCCTAACCTCGGGCTGAACTGGGGCTACCGGCTGCACTGATATAACCTCCAGGACCTGGTCAACCTGAACCCGCTGCTCTAGGGTACGGGCGGCAGGAGTCTGTACTTCTCCCCCGGCCTGAGATACGGTAGGAGCAAGTGGTATCAACCATGCCTAAGCCAAAGTGCCGAACATGCTAAGAAACGGGGCAAGAGTCTCCTAGTGAGCTGGTGTAGTAACAGGCGTCTCAGGTGTCTGCCCTCCAGATGGAGCTATTGGTGGCTCCTCTGTAGCAGCTCGTGCGGGTTCTCTGGCTGCACCACATGGACGTCCTCGGCCTCTAACACGACCCCGGCCTCTCGGCTCTAGCAGGGAGCTCGGGTGTCTAGTCATCTGATCCAGCTGTACATATCCTCACCATCTATGAGAGAATAGAAAGACAGAAATTTAGAATCTGAAGCCAAAGATTCTGCACGATAAGGAATAAAAAAAGTTAAGCTTTTCCTAACAGTTCCATAGCCTCCCGAAGATAAGTACAGATGTCTCTGTACCGATCCGTGAGACTCTACTAAACTTGCTTGTGACTCATAATACCTATAAACCTAGAGCTCTCATACCAACTTATCACGACCCCAATTTCCCTCCGTAGGATGTCGTGACGGCACCTAGTCTCTAAGACTAGGTAAGCCTAACAAGCATGCATAATAACTGAAATATTAATCTAAAAGCTCAAAACTTCAACAACTGTATAAAGTAAAACCTGTAATTCAACATGTATACAACTCCCAAAACCCGGAACATACAAGTCATAAGCTCTAAATACAGTACGGGACTCTCCTATACATCACTGTCTACAAAATGTAAGGAAATGAGGAAAGAACATGATAGAAGGGGACTCCGAGGCCTGCGAACGCGGGCAGGTGTATCTTGAAGTCTCTAAGCAGCAACGCATCACTATAATACTGAGGCTGATAGAGTGTACCTGGATCTGCACAAAACATGTGCAGAAGCGTAGTATGAGTATACCACAACAGTACCCAGTAAGTGCCAAACCTATACATCGGTAGTAGAATGACGAGGTCAGGTCAGGGTCCTACTGGATAAAACAATAAGAAACAAGGAAGAAGATATAATGATATAATAAGAATGACAGGGAAGTGAAAGAATAATGAGTTTACGGGAAATAACAACATGAAGCAAAAGAAAGCAATTACAACACGAAAGGAAAACAAGAATCTTACAGGTTCAAGGAAACAACAACAACAAACAATACAACAATTAGAGAAGATCAACAGGGCACTCCTGAGGTACCGCCTCGTAGTCCCAAATCATAAAATAACTCAAATTCTTTCCTTATATCACTACACGAACATCTATATTTTGTTTTGAAAAGCATTTTCCTGAAATAGCATCCCGCGTTTTAGCCCACTTTATCACACCACATGAATTCTAGTAGTTCCCCTACTAGCCACGCGTATCAAGCCCACTTTATCTCACCGCATGTGTTTCAACACCCATACCTTATACCACCGCATGCGTATCAATAATCACAACTGCACGACAGAAACCGTACAACAATAACAACCGCACGGCAAAAGCCTCGTGCAACAACAAATAATAGCACGGCAGAAACCTCGTGCAAACAACCAAAAAATCACCTCAACAATAACACGAAAGCCAAACACAACAACTAATAAATGATATTTCACAACTTACACCTTGCCTCAAAAGAACCACTGCCTTGTAATTCAACACGAAACTCAACAACAAGATATTTTAAGGATAACAATTTCAAGTAAAGAATTTCACAGTTAAGTAATGAATACGAAAATCAAGAAAAGTAAGTAATTCAACTAAACATGTGATACAAGTTGCAAATAGGAGATAAGACAAGTAGACATACGAAATTAGGCTAAACATAATGACTACAACATGCTAAGTAACTCGAATAAAGAGTGAAAAGGAAACTACGTAGCCAAAACCGAAATTTCAATATTTAGCCCGTTTACGCACTCGTCACCTTACGTACACGCCCTTCACATATCATAAATTATCACCATAGTACCAAATCCTAAAGAGGATTTCCCCCGCACAAGGTTAGGCAAGTCATTTACCTCAAACCACGCTCAATCAATCAATTAGAAGGTCTTTCCCTTGATTTTCCGACTCCGAACAACTCAAATCTAGCAAAAAATAATTACATACTATAAATATAACTATAAGAAACTAATCTAAATAATAAAATTATGATTTTTGCAAAAAATTGAAAATTTGCCCGAAAAAGTCAACCCGATCCCGCATCTCAGAACCCGACAAAATTATAAAATCCGAACACACATTCGATATCGAGTCCAACCATACAAGAATTATTCAAATCTGATCCCATTTTGCCTTTCAAAACTCAAGAATTCAGTCTAAGAACTTTTATACCTTTTCCCCCAAATTTTCAACCCAAATCATTAATTAAAAGAAGAAACCGAAGATAGATTAGTGGAATTTAATAAAAAAAAAATGAGTAAGAAACTCTTACCCCAACGATCCCTCTGAAAATCTCTCAAAAAATCACCTTAGTTCGAGCTCTCAAGTTCAAATGGTGAAAAATAAAATAAACCCTCGATTTGGAGTTTAAGTTCTGTTGCCCAGTTAATCCTTCTTCGCGATTGCGGAAATTGCCTCACGTTCGCGAAGCACAAAATTGTTACTGCCCAATTTCCTCTTACGCGAACACGAGAGGCCACTCGCGAACATGGTGACCAAAGGTTCTCAAGCTTCGCGATCGCGAAGCCCTTCTCGCTAATGCGTAAACCACGCGTGATTCTCACCCAAGCTGCCTTCCCATCACAAACGCATAACTCAGTCCACGATCGCATAGCACCAAGTCCTGACCCTTCACGAATGCGTGGCTATCTTCGCGAACACGAAGGGTAAATTTCCAGCCATCTCTGAATACTCTACGCGAACGCGGGAGCATCATCATGAACGCGTAGAAGAATACCAGAACTGAGAAAGATCAGCAACCTCAGAAATTCTTCAAAGTTTCGAAATCACACCCGAGGCCTCCGGGACCTCAACCAATTATATCAACATGTCCTAAAACATCATACGAACTTAGTCGATCCTTCAAATCACATCAAACAATGCTAAAACCACGAATTGCGCATCGATTCAAGCCTGATGAACTTTTGAACTCCACATCCGATGCCGAAACCTATCAAATCACGTCTGATTAACCTCAAATTTTTCACACAAGTCATAATTGACATTACGGACCTATTCCAACTTCCGGTTCACTCCCGATCAAACTTTCCAAAATTCCACCAATTTCGAACTTTCTCCAATTAACGGTGAAACGACCTACAAACCTCCAAATCGACATCCGTACACGGTCCTAAGACCCAAATCATCATATGGGGCTATTGGAACCATCAAAACTCTATTCCTAGGTCGTCTTCACACAAGTCAACCTACGGTCAACTCCTACGATTTAAACTTCCAACTTAGGGGCTATGTGTCTCAATCCACTCCGAAACCAAAAATCAAACCTCCTGGCAAGTCACGTAACCACAGTATAACACAAAAAAGATAATGATATGGGATCGGGGCTAATACACTCAAAATAACCGGTCGGACATCTTCTAAAACAGAATCCGATGACCCTAAGCATCTCATCCTTTCAATCCCTCCTCGCCACTGGAAAGCTTACTGCATATCCTTCTATAAGCAATCTGTATATCAGCTCCACATATTGCAGCATGATAGTGGTTTCACCGGTATGCAAATTGAACGTGTGTGTCTCTGGCCTCCGGCGCTCAGATAATAAAATTATAAATTATTTATTTTTCTAATACTTTTCCGCTATGTCTATTGTGGAGAATTAATATATATTCATTAATTAAATATATGAAATTAGTAATTTTATAATTTAGTAATAAATCTACCTTCTTTATTGAGTATTAATTTATTGTAATTTGTTAGTTAATTTTATAATCCATTAAATTGAAATATCTTCTTTTATGGAGTATTAACTAATTTTATAATTCATCAATTAAAGTTATCTTCTTTTATATTTATGTTGTACACGTTATATTACATATTTACATGCTGAAAAATCCGGCAGACTCTCATTTGTACGGACATTAGTCCTAGTTTTTGTTCAACAATCAAACAACTCTGTATTTGATCAAACTCTCCCCAAATAAATCAGTTGATTAACCAAAATAACGATCGAACAAAATTCAATGTACTTCAACCCCTCGCCCCCTCCCCAACCAGAATGGCAGTCAATCAAGGATATAGAATTAACCGGTACGATTATGACAGGAAAGTAATGTATATGTTGAATAACCGAACATAAAGAAAGTCTAAGAATGCTAGAACGACATCGGTATCAAAATTTATGTTAACATGCTAGTTTACGCGGTCATATAAAAAAAATAACATATAAAATCAAATGCATAATAACGGAAATAAACATGTAATTAAGTGTCAAAAACAACAAAACATAAAAAAGTAAAATGAAATTAAAATTGCAATTAACGATAATTTTGAAATCTAAAATATGATTAATTAAGGGTGAAAAAAAAGAAAAACATGACATAAATTAAAAATAGAAAAGCAAAAACAAAAAATAGAAAGAAAAAAATAGAAAAAACCCTAAAAATAATTTTAAAACTGAAAATAAAAATTTAAAGTAAAATTGCAAATTTAAGAAGGTTTGTAACATCAATTCCTCTCATGAAAAGACTAACTTCCTAGGAAAAGAGATGCTTCCTTCATCTTTCTTTCTCTGATCCTCTTAGGCGATGTCTGAATCTCAGTCTATCTCTTTCTCTTTCAGTTCTTTCCGTGGTGGAAAGGAAATCAATCCACTCGTCCTAACTAAGATATCACTGAATCAACTCCTGAAAGAATTCCTTACCAAGAAAAAGAGGGAGAGGAGTGAGGGACTTGCAAATCTTTAGTTTTCTTTGTGAATTATAAATATAAAGGGGATTCTGGTAGCAGGACCTCAATTTTTTGCCTTTAACTGCGTTTTTCACTCTAAAAGGGAAGGAGATCATCTAAGGGAATACGGTTGGCGCTGGAAATTTTATAATGTAAACATATATCGCATTCTAGGAATGCGCTACACATGTCTGACTTGGATAACAACATTTAGCCGAGACATGTATAGCGCATTCCGAGCTTGCGCTATAAGTACTTTGGTTCTTTTTTTGGCACATTACCCTTGCTTCTTTTAGATTTTTACGCGTTGCTTTGGTTCCGCAAGAATAAACTTTGTTTAAAATAAAAATCGGGAATGAATGTAAAAGGTCAAAAATTAAAGAAGTTGTTGCAACTGAGATTCGAACTGGGTCCTTTACAAACACATGAAATTTTAGGCGGTCACGAAGCCAATGGCCCCAACTAATTAGGAGTCGTTTGGTAAGATGCATTAGATAAGCTAATGCATGTATTAACTTTGTGTATTAATAATATATTGTTTGGTAGACATTTTGAACCTATGCATTAGTTATGCAAACATTGGTTATACATCCTATTTGGCATTATCCTATGCATAACTAATGCATAGAAAATAATGGTATTAGCAATGCAATGAGTTTTAATGCATGCATTAGCTTATAGCCTGTTTGGCCAAGCTTCTTTTTGACCAAAAGTAATTTTTTTTTGCCAAAAGCACTTTTGGCCAAAAATTGAGGTGTTTGGCTAAGCTTTTGGAAGGAAAAAAAATGCTTTTGAGGAGAGGCAGAAGCAGTTTTGGAGAAGCAGAAAAAAGTAGTTTCTCTCCAAAAGCACTTTTTTGAGAAACACTTTTGAGAAAAATACACTTAGAAGCAGTTTTTTAAAACTTGGTCCAACCGAGAGGTTGTGAGTTCGAGTCTCCCCAAGAGCAAGCTGGGAAGTTCTTGGAGGGAAGGATGCCGGGGGTCTATTTGGAAACAGTCTCTCTACCCTAGGGTAGGGGTAAGGTCTGCGTACACACTACCCTCCCCAGACCCCACTAAGTGGGATTATACTGGGTTGTTGTTGTTGTTGTTGTTGGTCAAACACTAATTGCTGCTCAGAAGTGATTTTCAAACTAATTAGCCAAACACAAACTGCTTCTCACCAAAAGTACTTCTGAGAAAAGCACTTTTGAATAAAAACACTTCTCAAATAAGTTGATTTTTACAGCTTGGTCAAACGGACTATTAGTTAAAGATAAAACTATCCAAATTAATGCTTGATTAAAATATGCTAGTTAGTATATTAATGCAAGTTCAAAATAATTCAAATAGTGAGAAATAAAATTATATCCCTAGTAAATAAATAAATACTTAGCATATTTCCTTTTTTTATAAATAAATATTTTATTTTATTTTACAATATAGGTAGACAAATAAAATATTTTTTTAAAAAAACTTTTTCATATAAAAATATTTCTCAACATATGTTTCTTTTAAAAAGTTAGAGTGTGGACTAGTTTTGAGGCATTTTTGTAAACAAACAATTCTTTTAGAAATTGTGCAATGCTTTAATACATCAAACCAAATAATGGATAAGAAATATGTCAGCATAACTAATACACCTTATTTAACATTATTCTTATGCACCCTACCAAACGACCCGTAAGGGTGAAATGAGATTTATATAATCCTTTTAACGTGATATGCACCTCTATTCGAACTTGGGTCCTCTACAATCATATGAAATTTTAGGCGGGTCACGAAGCCAGTGCCCCAGCGAGTGTTTATTAATAAGGTTGAAAGATATTTATACAATGCTTTAAATATATTTATTTAAAGTTAATAGGATCTAATGATCCCTCTATGCATGATATGGGTCCGCTCAGCGGCGAAACTAAAAATTTTTCCAAGAGTATTCAAATTTGAAAGAAGTAAAGAAAAATTTCTGGTAAAGGGTGTTTAATATATGTGTTATATACCTCTAAAACGTAATATTTTACCTATATAAACAATATAATTTTTCGATAAATGGTGGTCAACTGACCACCCTTGTGACCATGTGGCTTCGCTACTGGGTCCGACTTTAAGTATAGTAAACAATCTATGTTCTGACTATTTGTGTAAAGATCCTTTATAAAGGGCAAAGTGCACAGATAGCTATTGTTTGGGCTGTTATTTAAGTTTCAACGAGAGTTTACAAATTATTTAAAGCTTAGCCACACGTAAAAAAGGGCAACCTCCTCCTTTTTTCCTCCTTTCGTTTTTCTGCTCACTTTTGTTATTCTATATTTTCTAATTTATTTCCCCTAAACATATTACTTTCAGCCAAAGAACTTTTTTTTAACTAGTAATTCACAAATTAACATAGTTCCATCCATATACACCTTCAACGATAAAAGTTATGCTACTTTTATCTTAACAACAATATTATTGGATTTAATTATTCTACATAATAGAGATATACAAGCCTGAAATTTAATATACAAGCTTGAAGTCAATTCAAAATTCAGGATTGAATCATAGGACACAATGTGCTGAAGTTTTAAATTAAAAATGAAATTTCAAGATAAAATATGTTGAAGCTTAATGAAAAAATTGAACTTCAGGAAACTAAAGCTAAAAATTTTAAAGTTTGAATTGAAAAACTGAACTTATAATACTAAAGTTTTGAACTGAAAAATTGAACTTAGGACACAGTGTCCTAAAGATTTGAACTAAAAATTTAAACTTAAAAAAATATGTCCAGATGTTTTGAATTAAAAAACTGAAATTCAAGATGCAATCTTGGAGTTTTGAACTAAAAACTGAGCTCCATAACACTGTGAGTTTTGAACTAGAAAAAACTTCAGGACATAGTGTCCTGGAGTTTTGAACTGAAAAATTAAATTTATCTTGAAAAATTGAACTTTGGAGTTTGAGGAAGCAAAGAAGATGTAGCATCTGCACCTTTCTTTAAATTGTGGCTAAATATGAAATAATTTGCAAACGCTGAATAGCAGTCCTAAAAGTGGCTACCTGGTAGCAATTCTCTTAATATAATTAAAATAGCACGGTCTAACTAATTTTCGAACTGGTCATTCAAAAATAGCTAGCGTTTGCCAAGTCATTGAAAAATAACCACTATTTTGTTGTAACAGAGATCGGTCCAGCATAATATACTGGAGTTCGGTGTACCTGTGTATGAACTTCCAGCATATTATGCTGGACCTACTTTGCTGGCTCCAGTATAATATACTGGAGACTGGTATATTATACTGGAATTTTAATATATTATACTAGAGTATTTTTCGAATTTTGAACAGTGTTTTCGTTCAGATTTATCTTTACATGAAAAGTGGCTAAATTTCGATTACTTTTGAAACTATGACTATTTTTGAATGACGCACTTGTAAATCTGGCTATTTTTGAATTTCTCCCCTTAATATACGCACACCAAATGAAGTCCAAAACTAATACAGAGTCGGCCCAATAAATGAACTCCAAAATCGAAAACCAGCCCAAACCAAAGCCTGCTTGCCGAAATATCCACTTGCCGAGTTCCCTTTCATCCTATCGTCGGAATATTGCCAAAGCAAAAATATTTCAACACCTTATCCCCTCTCTGTTTCTATCTTCTACCAAAAACCCTGCAAAAACCTCCTTCAAATAATGAACTGAAAACTTCAGAATTTTTATCAACACCAGTTGCTTTTATACTCTTAATATATGGCCATGGAGTTGTGTTCAACTTTCAAACCCAACTCATTTGATCTCTCCTTTTCATCCTCATTTTCACATTTTTCTCTCCAAACCCATGTAAAAAGTCCCAATCTTGGTCCAAGATTTCATGTTTTAGCAGTTGCAGTAGACCCAAAAGAGCTTCCTCAAAACAGTCCACAAAGACTCCTCAAAGAATTATCAGAGCGTAAAAAAGTAGTATCCCCTAAAAGAAAAGTACCCCCAAAAAGATTTATCCTTAAACCCCCTTTAGATGATGCGAAGTTAGCTGAAAGATTCCTTAATAGTCCACAATTGTCTTTAAAATCATTCCCTTTATTGAGTTCTTGTTTACCTTGTTCAAGACTCAATAATGCTGATAAAACTTGGATTGATGAGTATTTGCTTGAGGTTAAACAAGCTTTAGGGTACCCTTTAGAGCCATCTGAAAACTTTGGGGATGAAAATCCGGCGAAACAATTTGATACATTGTTGTATTTAGCATTTCAACATCCTAAGTGTGAGAGGACTAACGCGAGGCACGTGAGGTCGGGGCATTCAAGATTGGGTTTTTTAGGACAGTATGTTCTTGAATTGTGTTTATGTGAGTTTCTCTTGCAAAGGTATCCTAGGGAGTCGCCTGGTCCGATGAGGGAAAGAGTGTATGCTTTGATTGGGAAAAGGTATTTGCCTAAGTGGATTAAAAATGCTAGCTTGCAGAATTTGATTTTTCCATATGATGATATGGATAAGTTGAAGAGATTGGATAGGGAACCGCCTGTCAAGTAAGTTGAGATCTTGGTTCTTTTGCTTGGCATTTCATAAGTGTTGTTCAATTTCAGTTGGATGCATAGGCTGGAAAAGTTCTGGTAGTTAATGCTATAATTTAAGTGGTATTTGTTTATTTTGTTTATCATTTCATGTACTTGCACATTTTTTGGTGCGAACCTTGATAATTGTACTTGTTTAGTTTTAGTTCATCATTTCATGCTATTGAACAAGGTATAAGTATTCCCTGTGTGTATGATCTACACTTTAGCAGCACTAAAGTGACCTGCCCATCCCTCACCTCTCAGAAGTCGACAAAATTCCTGTGCTTTCCGCTCTTGCTATATTAGAGTTTTTTGGTTTCCTTAGCTCAAGAATGAACGCCATGATCGACCATTAAACAGTGTGGTTGATGAGTTTTTTCTTCCCAAAATATGAGCTTTTAATCCACCTTTCAGAAAAAAGAAAAAAAGAAGGAAAGTATGAGCTTATTGCATGATCCGGTAGACCTAAGTTAGGATGCGGCAACACTTGAACTTGTTTCATGATAATAGTTGTGGAGTAGAAGTATCAGAATAATTTTGGAAACACAAAAGAAGGTGGTATTGTTAGGAAGAGAAGAAGTTTGATCAAGATGACATACTTAGGAGTCGACAAAACTTATACTGAAAATGTTAAGAGAACTTTGATCAAGATGACATACTTAGGAGTCGACAAAACTTATACTGAATATGTTGAATAAGTCTGGGTAGTGATTACAGTAGAAACATCTACATTCGGTGCTTCTTATGTCCCTATTAAGAGGTTAGGATGCATAAAGCTATATATGTGTTAAGAGGACATTTTGGTTCATGTATTTCCTGCAGCTGCCCCGCGCCTTTTTACTGAACATGGGTGGACATGTTTGTCTTTAACTGTTTCCCGAATATTTCAAGGAGGGACATCGAAAGGAAAGGGCGATAATTCCTCTTCTAATAAGAGTGTTTGAGATTGCCAGACTATGTACTTTGAACTATAATATTTCATATACCCTCTTCAGAAAGAAAAAGAAACTTTAATACTCCCTGTACGGGTCTCCTTTGGTAGCACCTGTTTCTCTGACGCTCTTCTGTCTCCTAAATTTTGTAACCATATAAGCTTTGTGTTCTTGTGATGCTATATAACTGCCTAGCTACTATAACTTTCTCATACTGGCTTGGATTCAATGATTATATTGGCAGATCTGTGTTCTGGGCTTTGTTTGGAGCAATATACTTGTGTTTTGGGATGCCTGAAGTTTATCGTGTCCTATTTGAAGTGTGTGGAATGGATCCTGAGGCTGAAGATTGCCAGCCTAAATTGAGGAGACAGTTGGAAGATGTAGACTATGTCTCTGTAGAATTTGAAGGGAGAAAGCTTAGTTGGCAAGATGTTGCTGCTTATAAGGCAAGATCTGAACTTCTCATCTTATATAAATGTTATAAAATTTATTAAACTCAATCTTCCTGGGATCAAATTTTTATCTTTCTGCAGTTCCTATCTTCATGTATTTCTGCTTTTTATTGTTCTTCCTATAATCTTGAGAATGCTTTTGTTAATGTTGTTTAAAAGTGAAACCCTGAAGGCCAATAGATGCCTAGCATTTCCTATAAGTTAACTAAGCACAGTGAGTAACTGCTGAAATGCTTCTTGCCCACTATGTTGGCTGTTGTTATAGCAAAATTTCTTAATTATCATGGATTCGTACCCTAATTTTTCTCTAACTTTCTCAAGTGACTAAAGAGTCTTCTTTTTGGATAAATTTCTAATAACTTAAAGATACTGTCTGAAACAAGCAACAATATAGCCTCCTCTTGAGAAAAAGCAGGGGAAAAAACAGGAGAAAGAAAAGGATGAACTGTCACTTCTCTAGTATCAATCGCATCGTAAAAGTTGAGGATCACATGCCAGAGGCTAGTGTACGGGGTACATACGGAGTATAACGTGATACATATCTCGTCACACAAATGCAGTTATTCCCTTTGAAGTTTCAGGATGAGAATTAGTTTAATGTTACCAGACAGACTTTTTCTTTGTTGTATTAAAATTCTTCTTGCTACCATTTGGATTAAGGAACTAAAGTGGATGATTTTGTCCCCATCCTTTTGATCTTTAGTAGTTTAAGTAGTGTCTCCTTCTCTGGCTCGTTAAAGATTTCAAACCATGTGAATGCATATTATCACCTTGATATAGGTTGCTTCCTCAAATATATCAGTGCAAACAATTGCAACTTGAAGAAAGAAAATGACCATCTCAATTCAAATTGCTTATTCATTTTTGTGCTTATGATTGACAGCCTCCAGAGGATGCTCTCTTTGCACATCCAAGGGTTTTTAGGGCATGTGTTCCACCAGGCATGCATCGGTTCCGTGGTAATGTATGGGATTATACCAGCAGACCTCAAGTTATGCAGACATTGGGATACCCATTGGCAATGAACGATAGGATCCCTGAGATTACTGAAGCCAGAAATATTGAACTTGGACTTGGTTTACAGGTATTTACTCTATTATGCAGAACATGTACACATCACTACTTTTCTCATTCTTACTGGAATTATGGATTAGTAAAGCTTGTATATTTTTGAATTTCTAAACTTAGCATACGTTTAACAAGTAAGGAGTTATAGTAGAGTACAAACTGCATATGCCTTTGTAATTATTATGACCATGCAACTTTAACTATCTGCTGGAGGTCAATTATCAAATCCAATCTTTTTGTTTACTTTACCCGGTACTTTTCTACTGTATTTCCAGATCCATAATTGTGTCCATGTTTAAATTATTGTATTGTTCCCCTCCTGTTTGAAAGACCTTACATTCTTTTACTCCATTTTGATTTAAGTCTCATTGTCTATGGTCTTGTTTATATATCAGTGTCATTTCTCTTTCCATAAAATCTAGCATGTATATTCTAGTTTGCAATCTCTTAACTGACCTATTCTGTGAATTTTTCTACTACATAAATTGCAGCTCGCTTTCTTGCACCCATCAACATACAAGTTTGAGCATCCGAGGTTTTGCTATGAGCGGCTAGAATACCTTGGCCAAAAAATTCAGGTACTATTTTTCGAATTAGTTTTCTGATAATAAAGAGGACAAAGTTAGCAAGCTAATATGCTGCAAACGATTGGCTAAAATAAGCTAGCGGTGATTCAGGAACTCCTATTCGCCTTTGCATGTATAAAATTCTGCTGAGTATGATGCAGTTTTGTGGTATGTGCATCTGAGATGAGCTTAAATGGAGCGGCATGGTCAGTGAGAATTCATATAACCGGCCCCAACTTGCTTGTGATTGAGGCATAGTTGTTGTTGTTGTGCTCGTCTATGGCGCATAAGCTAGTTCAGAATGCTTAAGTCAGCCCGAGAGAGTGTCTCTGTATTCTGCTTTGTATGTCATCACCTCAGCTCATCATTAATCAAAAAAGAGAAACAAAACTTGCTTCACTAATTCTTGGAGGATTTTTTTTTTTTTTTGAAAAATACCAATCAATAACTTCAGCTCCAATTGTCCATTCTTTCAGTATCGGAAATATGAAGCAAGAATATTGATAATAGATTAAGATAGTACTCTAAACAATGAACTTTATATTCATTTACCCAAAAGCCCATATATTTATACAACAACAACAACCCAGTAGTATCCCATATACTTTCTAAATATGTCTATTATTGTCATTAACAAATTCATCATAGGAAAGCAGTTTGTCTTTCTTTTGTTGGAAGTTTTGGGAAATACCTCAAAAGAAAAACAAGAGAAAGCGACAGGTAAAGACAGTGTTTAATTAATTTATGTGGTATACTGTTCTCTGTAATTATTATTTGATTAAATATTAATGGATTTCTGATCTATGAGCCATAAGTTCAGGTCGCAAAACATTGTTTTACAGAATTCATAAATGGCTTTAATAATTAATACTACAATCAGGTAAGGATGTTGCTCCAGACATAAAAAGGGAACTCAAGCTAAAGCATCGGAGTTTTGTTACATTCTAACTTTGGAATAGAACTTAACCAGAAGATCTTGTGAGAAGTGTTGAAAGGGGTTTTTAGAACTTCATTGGAAGATGGTAGTGCACTCCTTGACCTCTCCATAAAGCAGTTTTTTGTATCTCCTGTAGAAGATGAACTCACCCGTCTATGGGCACTCTTAGGGTTAATAACCAAATCCTTGTCTTAGAGCTAGAGCTATAGAGTGTGGCAATGTCTGTAAACAGGAAGAATTGTTGTACGGGATTACATTGCTGCGTAAAAGGGATAGTATTAAGATTTAGTTGGTTTATTTGGTCCATTTGAAGTTTTGGATTTAATTTATACATGAAGGTATATAGTCTGTAACCTTCGTCGGTAGTTTCTTCAAGAAGCTACTTTCAGCTTTTAAAAGAAGAGAGAATATCTTTTTTGCATAGGATCTGACAATCTTGATCTTATCGTATGGATTTCCTGGATTTTCTCGTTCGTGTGGACAAAGATCCATGTCAAATACAATGGTTCAGTGATTGTCCAACCATGATGTCTTAATGAACAATTAGGGATAGTAGCACTTGCACCGTGGGTCTCTGCATCCCAAGTTGATTCACCAGTTTAGCTGCAAAAGTGCTACATTTGAGGATTCCACAATTGTCCATTTCTTCATGTCCAATATAATGGGCTTTTAGTTAGTTACATCTTAGTTTGATGATCACTGACTACCCACTCTGCCTAAAATTATGGAAAGTAGTATTTTATCCTTTCTTAGAATTGCTGAAGTAGGTTGTTGTTTAATTTTTCGTAAAAGCAGTCCATCCATTGTTAATCAAGCATTGGTTAGTGTGTAAAATTCATAAAGGTAGAAAGAGCTTAACTTCTAAAAATTGATGCTCAGTGACAATGGTTTTGCCCTTTTAGGTACTTTGTAATGTTTCAGTCAGATTTCTTTGGCTGCATTGCTTTCTTTTATTCTATTTTCTGGTTTGTGTTTGGGTCACGATCTCAATACAGGAAAAAGAAGCCAATCGACAATAAAAAGTTCCGGTTTTCTCTAGTTAAATAATGATTGTTAATCAAGAATGGACACTCATGCCTACCCTGTCTGCACAAGCATAACAGTTTTCTTTCAAGTTCGGTGGTAGCAATAGTTGATGGTTTCCATCTCGTTATACAGGATTTGGTAATGGCGGAAAGGTTACTTATGAAGCATCTTGATGCTCCTGGTAGATGGTTGCAAGAGAAACACCGACGTATCTTGATGAACAAATTCTGCGGGAGATACTTGCGAGAAAAGTATCTCCATCGCTTTATCATTTACAGCGAGGAGGTTCAGGATGCATTCGAGCAAAACCGTAGGCTCAGGAATCCAGCAACAACTTCTGTTCAACAAGCTATTCACGGACTCTCGTATGCTATATATGGAAAGCCGGATGTAAGACGCCTCATGTTTGAGGTTTTTGACTTTGAGCAGATCCAACCCAAGGTGGTATGAGTACTAACAGAGAGAGATTGTATTATCTGTCTAACCCAATTTGGTGGTGATGTTATATTATGTGTCTTCCCTAATTTGTTGGCATTAATATGATTGAGATTTTTAGATACAAAAAAGGTCATAGGAATAGCATAATACAGATTACGAACTCTCATGGTTATTGTAGATTAGATATGTTGCAGTTTTTGCGTTGTATAGTGTTATGTTTCCAATGTCATATTAAATGATTATGACAAAAGAGATGCTTTTCATTAATCAAAATCAGATAGTGCCACCATGTTCGCTTACAAATAATAATAAGGTATATAAAGGAAGGATCCGACCAGATCAACTAGGTAGAGGCGAATTCAAGATCTAGAGTCGATGAGTTTAAAATAAGTATGATTTTATAATTTTATTATGTGTGCATTTTATTTATTTATGCATAACGTATGCATAGTTCAAGTTGAAAGTATAGTCAAACCTCTTTATAATAGCCTCGTTTGTTCCGAATATTTTTGGATGTTATAGCGAAGTGCTTTTATAGAAAATATATATTATAACGTAACATAAATATTGGTTTCGGAAAAGCTTGGCTTTTATAGTGAAGTGTTGTTATATAGAGATGATGTTACAGAGAGGTTTGACTATAATTAGTTTAGTGACTTTGCAAGTTGGTCGTAGGCCTTTGGCGTGTTGGAGATGATAGAGCAAGGTAGAAATGAGTCGATGTTGTTGAAAGGGCAACCTGGTGAAAATGAAATATCTTAGTAATCCAGCAAAAATAGGAGGGATGGTATTTTCTGTTTGGTGTTGGTGTTGAGAAACGGCCTAATATATATGGCCGTAACCTTTTTCCATATATATATATATATATATATATATATATATATATATATATATATATATATATATGGATCGAGCCGAATTTATCGAACACATTTCACTTTAGACAGCACAAATGACAGACTGAAGGCATGGTGATAAAGATACTTCCTCATGTAGTCTTTGTAGTTGGTTCCACATTAGTGCTTCCTAAAACTTTACCAAATCGATGGGCTGATTTTACAAAAGGCACCTATTTTGTGAAGAAAGGAAAAAAAGGAAATGTTCAGCTTGAAATTCTCCTCACACTTTTTCAATCCCAAGTTTCTGTTTAAAAACACTCATCTCGTCGATTCTTCCCCTTGATAATTTTATCAAAGGTTTTATTAGCATCCGGAAGTAAAGAGATTTGGTTCACCAACAAAAGTTGTGGTGGAGTGGTAAGTACTTCATCCTTAACCAGAGGTCTGGGTTCGAACCTTGAGTATGAAGTCGCCTTTGTTAGGGAGCGCTTTACCCCCCAATATGGGAGTTTCCGGCGCGAATCTTGATTTAGTCGGACCCCAATATAGGGTATGGAGTCGCCTTCGTTAGGGAGCGCTTTATCCCCCAATATAGGACTTTCCAGCGCGAATCTTGATTTAGCCGGACCCCAATACAGGTACCGGACACCGGATGAGAAACCAAAAAAAAAAAATATTTGGTTCTACCGAAGAATTCTAAATTAACATGTCATGACTCTATTAATGTTTGACAATTACACGATTTTTGTTTAAAATGCAATTTTTTAAAAATATATTTAATTATAATATTATAACTCAAAAAAACTTTTTCTACTATTCCTAAACCAATATATATTATAAAGACGTTCAATCTCAACAGATATAGACAATTAGGTAAGTTTTTTTTATTTGTCTATACCTTGGTGACAAAACTAAAGAATATATGTGCTAGTGGAAGGTTGCAAGTATCTGAATGTGAAGGTGTGCTCAGACCGCACAGTTATTAAAAAAAATTAAAGTCTTGAACGACTAGATCGAAAATACAACTAGTCATTCTTTTGGTAGGCACAAAATTTTGGGTGAGGGTACTTGCATTGACTTTTAAGTTGGTCAAAGCAACTTTTAAGTTTTTTAAATGTACCGCAATGTCGAAAAAATAGCCAAAAGTTATAAGTTGGATAATTCTATCTATAATAGTTTTTTGGCTGTTAAGCTATGTTGAGTTGACTAATGATTTTACTTTTGTATCCCTCATAACTTTTTGTAATTCCAATATCACCTTTAATTACAAAAGCCTTAAACCTAATTACTCTATTTCTTCATCTCTTGTATCTCTTCCTTTCCTAAATCTCTACATCTGCGATTTTTTCTGAAATGCTATGATATAAAATTTGTTACGATGAGATAATTTTTTTGGATAACCCTCGACTTTGGGGCACGAAACGATGACTCTTGGTGCATGTTACAATGAGTAAGGTAACAATTAACAAATGTTTACTCCAAATCCGACGAAGCAGAAGCAGCAACGAAAACTCGATATAAAATAAAATAAAGTTAAAAAGTTCAAATACTTTACTTCCATAAATAAGTTGCAATTGTGCGATGATGCTAAAAACTTCACCCAACTGCATTTTCATTCTTAATGTGAAGTTTCTCTTTGTGTAAATTTAAGAATTAAAAGCCACGATTTCAACAAATATCATTTCCTTGCATAACATTTTATATGTTTGTTGATACTAGTAACTTATATTTATAAAAATTATCTCACGTGATCAGTTTAAACTGAAAGTGAATTGAAAGATAAATTATTTTGTAATCGGCTCTTTTGTGGTTTGAACAAATTAACAGTGAATTAAAATACAAGTTATCTAGGTCATTTTAACCGAAAAAATATCTTATCATCACTTATTTGCCAAACATATTAACAAATTTTGTTCAGCTTCAATATTTCTATTCAAACGTGTACCTAGCTGCTGCTTATTTATGAATTTAGCTTCACTAATCCAAATGCACTAATAGCATATTTGGTCGTGCTTCTAAAATCAGTTTATTTTGTAAAGTATTTTTCTTCGCAAAATTATTTTTGATTAGAAGCAATTTGTATTTGACTAATCAATTTGAAAACACTTTTAAGCAGCAATAATGTTTGACCAAGTTTTTAAAAAGTGTTTTAAGTATATTTTTCTGAAAAATATTTTTCAAAAAAGTACTTTTGTGAGAAACTAATTTTTCTGCTTTTCAAAATTATTTCTGCTTCTAATCAAAAGTATTTTTTTTTCTTCTAAAAGCTTGACAAATAATCTTAATTTTTGAAAAAGTACTCTTGGCCAAGAAAAGATTGTAACTCGGCTCCCAAAAAACATACGAACACAAAAAAGAAAAAAAGCCTTAGGCGCACTTTCAGACCCAAATTCCTTATAGTCTGTTTGGCCAAATTTCTTCACGGTTAAAAGAAATTTTTAACCAAGTGTTTAACCAAGCTTTTAGAAGAAAAAATAGTATTTTCCAGTAACAGTAGAAGCAATTTTGGAGAATTTGGGAATTGAAAAATACTTTTGAGAAAAATACGCTTAGAAATATTTTTTTACGGTTTGACCAAATACTAATTACTACTGAGAAATATTTTTTAAATTATTTAGTTACACACCAAAAATACTTTTAAGAAAAATATTTTTGGGCTATTATAGCCTGTTTCGCCAAACTTCTACAATCAGCTTATTTTGAGAAGTGTTTTTTTCAAAAGTACTTTTAAAAAATATATTTGAGCAGTAATTAGTGGTTGACCAAGCTTTTGAAAACTGCTTCTAAATGTATTTTTCTCAAAAGTGCTTCTCAAAAAAGTGATTTTTGAGAGAAACTACTTTTTTCTGTTTCTCGAAAGCTGCTTCTGCACACTTTTTTTTCCATCCAAAAACTTAATCAAACAACTCAATTTTTGATCAAAAGTGATTTTGACCAAAAAAAAAAAAAAAAAAAAAGTTGGCGACCCTCCCACACATTGGTCCAGGGACCAGTGCATCAAGGCTCAACCTTACGCCCAAGTGGCCAAAAGTCGATCTAACACTTCCCACTTGTTCTCCAAAAATAGCACTCTCCTCTCCACTTACCTTTGAAATCATCCATATTCTGTACTACTGAGGATCGCTGTTGATTACGTCACCGGCGGTGGCTTCACATGGAAGATGCTGCCTTCAATTTCTTCTAGTGTGTGCCGTCCTTGTTGCTTATCGTGCACCTCTTGCCTCACCTCCTGACCTCCTACAGCTCGTCGCTACTTCTGCCACCGGAAATTTCGTCAGTTTTGGTAAGATCAACAGCTCTGAACCGGTGATTGACGGTAAAACTATGTCAAAAGCTCGTGTTTACACCGATGTTAATGTCCTTCGCCCGAGGGAATATTGGGATTATGAAGCCCTTACTGTTCAATGGGGGTAATTTTTCTGCTTCTTTTATTTATCTCTAATTACCTATTAATTGATGATTTAAATTATGTAATTTATACTTCTACTTTGTATATCATCATATGTCATGCTGATATTTATTTGTTTTTGTTATAGGGATAGTGTTATATTGAGAACCTTAATTTTATAGAACTTTTGACTTAAAAGACAATTATTTCAAGCTCTGTTCCAATTTGTGTGATGGTCTCTCACTGGGCCAATTTAAGTGATGATGTTTGACTGGGAACCAGCCTATTTGATTGTGTCCCAATTTATATGTTGATGTCTGATTGGTGTTAATGGAGTTTTAAAAAGAAATGAATGACTTTTGAAACTTGTAGTCTAAAATAAATCATTAGATGTTTGTTTAGCTGCAAATTATATTATTAAGAGTAAAATGAGAAGTTTAAAGTTAATTTTTTTAAAATATAGTAAGGTATCATTCTTTTTGAGACAAACTAAAAAGGCTTAAATTGGGACGGAGGGTATTTATTTACCTATTTTTTGTTAAAAGGATAGGCCCTTTATGTGTCAGATTTGAGAACCTTAATTTTATAGAACTTCTGTCTAAAAAGACAATTATCTAGTATCGGGAACGAAATTCATGTAGCCCAACCTGACTAGTACGGCTTGAGGTATAGTTGATTGACTGATTGGCTGGTTGCTGAAGGAAAATAGTGTGTGTTTTAGCATGGATGTTGGTTTGGCTGATAAACTCCTAATCTTGAATGACAAAAGCAAAAGAAAGCCTTTTTTTCCCAACATTTTGGGGAAATCATTTATGATGTTTTCTGGTTGATTCGAAATGTTTGCGAGGAGGCAAGTTTCAATCTTTTGCATACGTTCGCTGTCGTGAGTATACTTTTCTTTGTTAGGTTAAAGCCTATGGCTTCAGGGTTGGGCTCCAAAACTCACAAAGTTTTCATTTCTAACATGTTGAAACGTTTAAAATTATCTGGGAACAGATATATTGCAAATATTACGCATGTATGCTACATTTCATTTCATTTGTGGAGGCTGGTGCCTGGCTACTGTCTGTTTGCACGAATCGTTGTGCCAGTTTTATCTAGAAGTAAATCATTTTGTGCACTCTATATTAAGACGAAAGAAATTGGAGGACGCTATTAAGACCTTGTCTTACTAAAATGTAAGCATAATCCAGGTTCTTGCTCAACTACTTGCTAAGTTGCTATATGTACAAATGGTTAAAAACATTTCATTTGGCATTAAGTCATTGGTGATTTACTTACTTGAGTACAGAACAATTCAAAAGAGACTATAAAATGTTGTCTTGCTAAATTGAGAGCATAACAACAACAACAACAACAACAAAAAAAAAAAAAAAAAACCCAGTAGCTCCCACAACTGGGGTCTGGGGAGGGTAGATAGTACGAGACCTTACTCCTACAGTGAATGTAGAGAGGCTGTTTCCGGTTGACCCTCGGCTCGAGGAAAAATGAGAAAAAAGCAATAGCAACAAGCTAATTGAGAGCATGTTTATTGTAAGTCTAAGTCCTCTGTTTCAGGGATCACATCAGCAGGCCTCCTATGTCAATTGATCTAGCCTCCTCAAATGGTATTAGGATGATAGTACAATTAATTTCATTAGATTTTGTTGCAGTTCACAATCCTCACTTTGACTAGTTCAACTTTAATGCAACCTATGATGCTGTATTATTCTCATCAATTTTCCTCATGTTTTATTATTCCAGTGATCAGGATGACTATGAGGTTGTTAGGAAAGTTGGAAGAGGAAAATATAGTGAAGTTTTTGAAGGTATAAATGTTAACAGCCATGAAAAGTGCATAATCAAGATCCTGAAACCTGTTAAGAAGAAAAAGGTATGAATTTTTGTATTTTCAACTTGCGTTACTGGCATTGCATGTAACAAATGGTTTCTTTGTGTTTTCATTGAGTAACTTCTTTAAAATTCTGCTTCACAAAGAAAAAGGAAACTAATCCTTCTGAATAAAAAAAATCCCCTTCTCCAAAGAAAAAGGAAACTAATTGTTATGCTAGAAAAAAGAATTCCTGTAAAATTAGTCATTTCCTATAGTGTATAAAGTTCCTGCCATCTTATGTTCTGCATAGTAATATCTGCTGACTTAACATTTGTGGAAAATCATCTATGTTAACAGCCTCATAGAAAAAGTTGTATTTGTCTCATGAAACTCATCTATGGTCATCTATCAAATATCTATTCATACGTGTTGATTTAGAGTCATGGCATATCTGATAAGTAGTCAAGTGGGTAGCTTTGTTCTTGTGTACCTCTGTAAAGAGTACATCAGTTTCATCTGTACAAATTGGTTACTTCCGTCATGTGGAATATCTAAAATATAGGTCAATTTTTACATGCTATGTATATATATATACATCTGTACAAATTGGTTACTTCCGTCATGTGGAATATCTAAAATATAGGTCAATTTTTACATGCTATGTATATATATATATATATTCTCTCTTCTTTCCTCTCTAATTCTGTACTTCTGCAGCCTAATGATTTAGTTGGAATAAGACATGCTTTTGAATTGTTATTTGATGGTGTTATGTAGATCAAGAGAGAGATAAAAATCTTGCAGAACCTCTGTGGGGGACCAAACATTGTCAAACTCCTTGATATTGTCAGAGATCAGCACTCAAAAACTCCAAGCTTAATTTTTGAGTATGTGAACAGTACAGATTTCAAAGTACTGTACCCAACATTAACAGATTATGACATCCGGTACTACATATATGAGCTTCTCAAGGTAAAAGGATATATCTTTTAGATCATTCCTATAAACAAAGGTTTTATTCTTTGATTGCAGCCACTTTTGCTTCCCACTCCCTTGTCTGCATCATCTCTGTTTCCTTTTTTCTTTCGTGTGACTGAAAATATTAGTTCTATGTATGTCTTATTTCTTCCGTACATTTCTTTGTATGTTGGTTGTTTGCTGTTTAGTTTGCACGAGGAAAAGGATCTTGGGAGTCCCTTCCAATTTTTATATGCGGAATCACTCTTTCTAATGAGAGATAAGGTTTTGGAAGCACTTGAATGTTGAGTAGATAAATTGTCATTTTCTTTAGATTGAATATGTGGAGTAAATTCCTCGGCATTCATGTCTTAACACAGTTACAGGAGATTATTTAATTAAATTCTTGTCCAAAATTAAAATTGAATTCTTTTAACGTGATTATTTTCACTAATTCATCGAAAAGGAATAAGAATCTCTAGACAAAGAGTTATGCAACCTGAAATTTCTTGAGAACATGCTTTTCGTCGGTTAATTTTTGAATTTTAGTAGCTTCTCATATGCACTCCAATCTTCTAATTGATGAAAGAATCTAGAGTAATGATGTACTGTATTATCAACATTAGCTCTTCAAATTTTATTTTCCTTCTTTATTTTATGATGGGTCCATTGGTTCAAGTTACGTTTTACATGCGGTTGTTTGGAATTGCAGATTAGTAACTTTGCTAGCACAACCCCTTGTTTGGGATACTTTGGTTGTTTGTTTGTAGCTAGTTGCTCCGACATGGCAGTTTAGTTGCCGCACCCGTGTCGATATGACTCTAGTATGGGTGTGGGTATGAGATTCGTACTGGATGTGGTCAAATAATTTTAGGTACTTTGACCGACAGATTAGAGACGAGATATAATTTGATTCCCAAAATCAGAACTAAAAATAGGGTAACTTTGAAGAAAATAGCATACCTTATCTAGGAAATCAATCCTTTACTTATCTGCAACTTGAGAATAAAAAAGAAATCCACTCTTTACAAGCTATACATAAGTATTCCACAAAATTTCTCATAATTTAGAGATATTTTTATTTTTTTCTTTTCTTGAATTATTTTAGTAGGATCCCCGCCCCCGTATCCGTACTAGGATCAGTATCCCCGAATCTTATAATTTACATCTCGAAGGATTAGACTTCTAAATCTGCACCTATAGCAGACACCCGTACCCGTGTCCGAGCAACTTAGGTTTGCAGATTATTTTAGGTATATGGAATAGACAGACCGATGGATTTTACGAAGGCATTATTTTGATGTAGAGTAATCTTAGACTTTGAAATTGCTACTATTTTAGAAGACGAGTGTGGAGGAGAAGTGAAGAATATGGCTAATGAAAACTCAAAGAATTGCATGTACCACGATTGTCCACGAAATGTGTACAACAATCTGGTTCTGATGATAGGGTTAAAGTCTGTCGTCAGTGAAGAATAATGCTTCTGCTTACTCTCGTGTACTCAAGTTTTTCCAGTAACTGCTTGATTAATTGGAGGTAAATAATGTTTTCAGTTTGAACGGTGAAATTTTTTGGATTTCTTCCTGAGAGACCTGACGCACAGTAGATTTGCATAAATGTACCAAAAGGCAAGAGCCAATCGCTAATGCTGGGATCCTGCTGTTTCTATCTTGAAGCTACTTCTTCCTTGCACATTCATCGCCAATTTTCTTAACAAATAGCTGCTTAGGTCCAATATGTTCTATTCCGGTTATGCAGAAGAAAAAAATGATCTTCTTTAGCTTTCACTTGCTGCAAATGGTTTGTGCATAATAGGGACCTTAAGTAAATATTTGCAGTGTTTCTTTTTTCTCAACTGGCTTATACATGAAAGTACATATCTATGTTGTTCTACGAAAATGATTTTTAATTTTCTATATGTTCGTTTCTCTGTTCTTATTCCATTATGGTTCTCTCTTTGAAAGGGAAGGGTTTAAAAGGAGAAAAAAGAAGATGGACTTTTGCTTCTTTGAGTTCAATGTAACGAATGTATCTTCTTTTTTGATTTCAACATAACTAGGTCTTGCAGGCACCAGTAGGCTCGTATTAACAAGGGAAGTGGGAAGTGGTGTACTCCAACCTGTGATGACCTCTGTTTTAGAAGTCTATTTCAGTTTCATATTGATGTTCAACTGAACCATTCTCTAGACTAGCAACTTGCTAACAAGAAACCCGTAGTTCACTCACTCTGCATTTAGAGTTCCCCCTCTCCCCTACTTCTAACAATAGAGCTTCTTGCAACAGTTGTATTGTTTGCTATTGTCCTCTTCCTTGTGTACATCATGTGGAGGAAGTGGGAAATTGAAACTTCTTTATGAAACTGCAGGCACTAGACTATTGTCATTCACAAGGAATAATGCATAGAGATGTCAAGCCACATAATGTTATGATAGACCATGAATTGCGGAAGCTTCGCTTGATAGACTGGGGTCTTGCTGAATTTTACCATCCAGGAAAGGAATATAATGTTCGTGTGGCTTCAAGGTAAGGAATAATTTACTAAAACTGATTGGTGGAACAGGTGCAGTTGCTTTGCCAGCAAAATATGTCTTATCTACAGTTTCCCTATTATAGATGTTTTCCACTTTCACTTTACTAACTCTTCTCTGAACATTATGAGCTTTTGGTTTGAAAGCAAGTCATTCCAGTAGGTCTTTGTTTAGTTAGCTATTCAGTTATGAGCCACAATGCCTCACAGAACAAATGATATTTATCATCTATCTGGGGTTGGCTTTTGGAGTTCATATTTTCAACTTTCCATCTCAAAAGTTTATAGTGTCACCTCCCGACCATGAGTTGTTGGTGACTGATATGTTAGCAGAAATATGCTGCTGGATTGCATGTTATCTACTCTTGGAGTTGAGATTGCCAAAAGCAGCTCTTGGAGTGTAATCTTTAAATGGAATGTATCATTTCCAGTTTGTAAGTTGGATGGACTTGACAATGGAACAATCTACTACTGCTCAATGTTCCATAGAACAATGCTAAAACAATCAATTCTTACTTGGAGGAAGAAAATGTTTCAGGTTAAATAAGAACCCGTACAAGGTTAAGCTGCCTTATAGTGTAAACTTGTGGTACAAAAAGTATCAATATGTTGTAGTGGTCATTGTTGGTTGTCTGTATCCCCTCTTGGTATATAAAGGCTAGTGTAGCAAGTTTGAATGTCTCTTTGCTTGTTTTTCAGATACTTCAAGGGCCCTGAACTTCTTGTTGACTTGCAAGACTATGACTATTCTTTGGACATGTGGAGTCTTGGATGCATGTTTGCAGGAATGGTGAGAAACTTTAAGCCATTACATGGTGCTCCATTCGTTCATCGTTTTTTCTGTGTTTGAGGTGGTTGGCACTGAAACTAGGTCCCCAAGTTTTTAGGGACTGTATTTTGTATTTTTTTTTATCCTTTTATCATTGCGGCTTACTAGGCCTATTATTCTTTATGTAGATTTTCCGCAAGGAACCTTTCTTTTATGGTCATGATAACCAGGATCAGCTTGTCAAAATTGCTAAGGTAATACCTCAAAACAAATTCTCCAACTTGGTCAACGGTCTGTAATAGTCTTGATGTTAGGGTAATCTTGTTAACATCCAAATAAAGTAGTCAGTTGTTAGTAAAAGCTGAAATGTTATCATTGATATAAGTACTGTTACCTACTTGATCTGGAGTTGACGGAGAAATTATCATTATAGGTACTTGGAACTGATGAGTTGAATGCATATCTGCACAAGTATCAACTAGAACTTGATCCTCAGCTGGAGGCTATGGTTGGGAGGTATGATTTAGGCTCTCTTCATTAAACTAGTCAATAATTTGCTAGCCAGCATAAACCTTATCTAAATGAATTACTCGCTCCATTCCTCCTCACTTTGCATGGTTGGTCCTTAGAGGAAAAAAAGATTTACATGGGTGACATTTTCGGAGTCTGGGAAATAAAGTTTGAATGAGTTATTATATTTGAGTTTTGTAGAGATATGTTAAGGTATATTGTTGGACAATTTGAAAAAGGTGTAAAGATGTACAGAGAAAATTCAAAGTAATGTAGAGCAGGTTACACAACATTTAGCTTTTTGAACTTTGGTGACTTTGTCATTTAAGGAAATAGGTTTCTTTTTCCTAACATACAAAAATAGCTAGTGAGTCAAAGAAAAAGGGATAGAGGAGTTCTAATAAATTGTGAGCTGCAACTAAATACGGTTGCTGACTTACTGAGATAATCTCAGTAGCTAGCTTTCCAAGAGAAGTGTGAAAATAGCTAGTCACTCAAACAAAATGGCATGGAGGGCGTACAACTAAAAGGGTTGCTGAAACGGAATAGTGACATGTCTGATTGCTGTCAAAATCTTCACTTTTCCTGCAGACACAGTAGGAAGCCATGGTCCAAATTTATAAATGCAGATAATCAGCATTTAGTGTCGCCAGAGGTATGTGATTTTCTTTTCTGGGGTAATTTTCTTCAGATAAAACCACTTTGGGTTTGCTAAAACAAATAATCTTTGCTCAGATTTTGATCCTTTAATTTTGAGGTGTAATTGCAGGCTATAGATTTTCTTGACAAGCTTCTCCGTTATGACCATCAGGATAGACTTACAGCAAGAGAAGCAATGGTAATTCCATATAATTTTAGCTACTATTTGGGGTGATAACTTTTTTCTTGTGTATGTTTTTGCCTGCATAATCAAATGAGTGTTGTGCTGTTCCTATGTACAGCAACAAGGGATTAGGTGACTTTTGAAAACTACAGCATTAAGACCAGAATATTAGGAGTCAAAACATGATAAACTGTTTGCTTGTTTCTTCCACGGACGGGAAGATGTATTAACCCCCTTCCACTGAAGGTTTTATTGGCTCAACATGAGCTTGTTTATTTTTGTTGTATCGGTGGGACACATATGCAAGGGACAAAGGGTGTTTTGCATGCATGAGTCTGTGTAATTGTCCTAGTTTTCAATCTTGTATTTGATATCATGTGTCTGTACTGGTTCAATGTTTTCTCGCATAAACCTAATGTCTAATTTTTCTCCCTGTTTCTTAGGCCCATCCTTATTTCCTGCAAGTGAGGGCTGCAGAGAATAGCAGGATGAGGACGCAGTAGTTGTAGTGGTCTTACTGGGAAAGAAGAAATGGTGGTGTAATGTAGCATATATTTCTCTCTTCATCTACTTGGATTAAAGTACGGGGTAAGATGAACTTAGAGGGCAGAATTTCATCATGAAACATTTCATGAGCAATTGGTTTCATAAATCTACCTCTCATGACCTTGTTGACGATTGCCAATGTTCCCCCTGCTGATTATGAATTATCTTCATTAGTCTTCATATTTTTTTGTATCCAAAACCATCTTCCATGTGGGGAGTGTATTGTTTGAGAATTGAAATTTACCGAAGCTTTTTAACCGAGGAACTTTGCCAAGTTGTCCACTGCCTTGACGCTGTCACATACTGGTAGAATGCATTGCGTCGTTGGTCGACCTGCTCGTTTGTGTACTTTATTACTTTAGGCATAAGCTCTCTTTTTTGTTCTCTCAGGGTTATTTTAGGAGCTATAATTGCTTACGAGCGATTCATTGGCAAAAGAATACTTGGAGTCTGATTGTTGTAGCCAGACTTCAGTTTTATGTTATTAACATTTAGTCTGAAAATGTTAGGAAAGGGAAAGTACAATGCAAGGCGTTGAAGTGTTTGCTTGGCTAGTAAGTAATAAGGAACTGAAAAAACAAGAAGAGAGATGTCTCCTATCCATGTCAATATTGTCCATCTAAAGTTGGACAAGAAGCTTAAGGCATTTCACTTCCCTTCCAACACTACCAAACAACGGAAAAGGGTCAAATATATCCCTTTACTATTGAATATTGTTTAAAGTTATCATTCGTTATACTATTCGATCAAATATATCCCTACCGTCTAACTATCATTTGACGGAGGTACCACGTGGAGGGCTTCTGAGCCATCTTATGCCCCAACCCATTACCCATGCTCAATACCGGATACCCAAAACTCATAACCCGACCCTTCCCAACAACTAAATAACTGAACAAATTCCTTTGCTTGAAAACTTCCAAAAATAAAAATACGCTCTTTGTTTTTGACGTTCTTAATAGTAAACAACTTAGAATTCCTTTCCTAAAAGTGCAAATCTGAGTTCAAAATTCTGAAAATCGTTGAATGTTATTGTCGAATATCATTATTGGGAGCTGAAATCCGTGGTTGAACATTATTGGAGGAAAGAAAAAAAAAAGGACTTTCCATCTCCATTGACTCAGCTTTGAGCTTGGTTCAAAACTTTAGATATGAAGTTTTTGAATCAAAATCGAGTGGGTGGGCTTTAAATCTGTTGTAAAAGCTTGATAGAACCTGAATCCATAATCTGAGTGCATTCGGATCTGATTTGACAAGAACTTGATCGAAATTTTTTGAAGCCTTTACGGAGAAGATGCACTGGGTTTCTTGACCTCATCTCTTATTGCTCAAATTGTTTGTTGGGCCTTGTTTGTATCATTGTACAGAAGTTGTGGGTAAAATCTAAGTGCATTTTGTGAAGTTTTGATTAAGTTAGATCGAACAAATTAGAGTTGACTATGCGAAGAAGACAACCTGAGCTTCCTTGAATTAATCATTGGGCTTTGTTCGAATTTTGGTTGAGAGTCTTTGGTTACAAATTGAGATCGATTGGATTAAAATTTTGAAGCAATGGTTCCAAGAATTTGCTGCCTTAGAAGAACCTGTAACTCTCCATTCATACTAGCTATAGCACTATTAGCTCGTTGAATATCTGCATACTTAACAAATTTATAACCTTTACTCAGACCACTTAGAAGGTCCTTTGTAACTTTAGCCATCACAATGATACCAAAAAGAGAGTACAAATTGATCATCATTATCAAGAGCAGGTGGTAATTGATGTACACAATTGAACCTAACCCAGAAAAAGAGAGAGTTTAGTTTTTTAGTGTTGAAAAGGATCGGGTTATGGGTTATGAGTTTTGGTACCGGGTATTGAGCATGGGTAACGGATTGGGGCATAAAATGGATCAGAAGCCTTCCACGTGGCCTGGCCGCTCAGTCAAATTAAGGGTATATTTGATCAATAGTTAGACGGTATGAGTATATTCGATCGAATAGTATAACGGAGCGTAACTTTATACAATATTCAATAGTAAGAGAGATATATTTGACCCTTTTCCGACCAAACAATTATTTGGGTAAGATGAATACTTCTAACCAATATTTTCAACCAAATACTCACGGATTCCTATTCAGGGAATACGAGATCAAAATTTATCAATTTCATGTACAAATAACCATCTTCCGACCGAGTCGCCCATTTGTTAATTTGAAAAATGAGGTTTTCAATTCGGAAAATAAACGAGAATCAATGTGCTTAATAAGGTTTAACTGAAGTATGAGTGTTACCAGACATGCTAATTTAAGTGGAACCCCACATTTGTATCAAATTAATGGAAGTTGGTAAACAAGCTAGCAAGATTAGAACACAAACAGTCTCTTGGACAACAACAACAACAACAACAACAACCCAGTATAATCCCACTTAGTGGGGTCTGGAGAGGGTAGTGTGTACGCAGACCTTACCTCTATCCTGGGGTAGAGAGGCTGTTTCCAAATAGACCCTCGGCATCCTTCCCTCCAAGAACTTCCCACCTTACTCTTGGGTAGACTCGAACTCACAATCTCTTGGACAATGAAAAGGAAAGAAACTAAAAGTTTACAAGTTTGAAACATTAATAAAGGCAAGTTCCTTCTCCGAAAAAAAAAAAGGATTAATAACGGTAAGAGTGGGACTAAGGAGAGGTAGAGGTATCTCAGATTCTCAATCATCAATCATCGTTTCTTCTCGCATCAACCATGAATGGAAACATTCCTTTTTTTTAAAAGGTGGTGTCGGATTCAGTTTGCATACCTCAATTATTTTGACGGTTACAACAACAACAAGCTTGGTGAAATTCCACAAGTGGGATTTAGGAAGGGTGAAGTGTACTTTGACCTTATCCTTACCTAATAAAGGTAGAGAGACTGTTTTCGAAAGAGTTTTGGCTCAAAAAAAGTGAAAATGAATTACTTTGACGGTTACATGTACTTAAATGATTTTGTTCACTCAAGATTAGACAAATGAAAAGAAATTCAACTGGCAAAATTGATTGTTCAATGTAGAAGCAATTTTCTTGATGCTGACAGCATAAGCAATTTTCTTATTATGTGATCACATTCTTGCAACTAGTAGTTCAACAAATTAGCATGTCTTATTAATTATGCAACAATAATTGATGTGGTGTGGCTCTGGCACTTATTGAGTTTTCAAAAAATTATTATGATAGGGAGGCGTGGAGCTAGATGCTCGGCTACGGGTTCAGCCGAACCTAGTGAGCTTTTGCTCAAATAGTATATTTGCGTTAAGAAATTCATTAAATATGCACAAATATTAAATTTAGAACCTTGAAGTCGTCGCTTCTAAAATCCAGAACATATAAAGTTGAAATTTTGGCTCCATTACTAAATTAACAAGAAACAAAGAATATACTCCTACTACCTTAGTAAGAGACAATGATTTTGATGGAATACAACAACAATAACAAATTCAGTTAGTTTTCACTAGTGGGGTCTGAGGAAGATAGTGTGATAGACCCTCGGCCAAAAGACAAGATGAAAAGAATGATTTTGATGGAATATTTACCAAAACCTCCGACGTGGTAAGACAAAGGAAAGCCCATGAGCTCCAATTTATTCATTCTAGCTAAGAAGCCCTGTTACTAAGTCACCTTTCTTGAATTCAGGCCGATCAGAAACCACGACTGTCCCCACACCATAAGTATCAATTGCCTCTTGCCACAAGTGAATAAGTTATGAGCTAATCGTCATTAAGGAAACAGAATTCTAAACCCCAAGTGTGGCAAAAAATCAGAAATAGCCTGATTTACAATTACTAACTAAAAATTAGTCACAGTTTCAAAAGTAATCGAAGTTTAATCACTTTTTTTTTCTAAAAATAAAATATGAACAAAAACATTCTTAAAATCCGGAATTCCAGCATAATATGCTGGAATTCGATTTTTTAACATGTGAGATTCCAGCATAATGTGTTGGAATTTTATAATGTGCGCAGGAGCTCCATAATCCAGCATATTATGCTGTAATTTTCTGTGTTTGAGCTAGAGTATTTTTGTCCAAATTTTATCTTCACATACAATAGTCATTATTTTTCAATGACTTTACAAACACTGCCTATTTTTCAATTAACAATTTGAAAACTAGCTAGCTCATGCTATTTTTACAGCGATTACTTACCGTAATGTAAATGTGAACAAAAGCACTCGTAAAATTCCGGAAAACTTTCAGAGCTGGAGTTCGAATTTTTCATATGAGATTCCAGCATAATGTGTTGGAATTTCATAATGTGTTGGAGTTCCAACAGAATATGCTGGAAGTTTATATGCAGGAGCTTCATAATCCAGCATAACTTTCCGTGTTTTAACTACGGTTTGTCCAAATTTTATCTCTGCATAAAATAGTGGCTATTTTTCGATAACTATGCAAACGCCGGATATTTTTCAATTATCAATCGAAAAACTGGCTAACCCATGTGATTTTTACGGCAATTACTTACCTCTCCAGGAGTAATGGCAACTGAATAAGTTTTGGCTTGTTGAGAGGAACTTTGGCTTTTCATCCTGTTTATTTGATATGGATCAATTGATACATAGAGATTCTTCACAATAACATCTTTAGACCCTGCCTCAACTGAAAGGGAAAGACTTTCATTCTTTATCTCAAAGTCGGACTCTTTTGGTGTACCACTTATGTTATTTTTAATTGCAATATACTTGTTGTTTACCTCCATAACTACAGCAGGAGCTAACAGGAAATAACCCTTTTTGGGGGATTTGGGAAAGAAAGAAGAAGCAGAACAATGTAGCTTACTACATTTTCAGACTATTTATCTGGTCTTTATTTATGGCAAAATACAAAATCAATCGATGCCGAAACTAGTTGTATTCCCTGGCCAAAAAGTATAATATATTATATATATATATATATATATGTCTGCAATTAATTATATATTTCTCTTTATTTATAGGTATTGTCAACCACCAAAAAATGTGGTGCACTGGATGTGACTGTTGCTCCCTTAACCAGAGGTCTCAAGTTGAAGCCCCGAGCATGAAAAAATCCTTGGTAAGGAGCGTTTCCCCCGAATGGGGCCCTATGCGGAGCGAATCCGGATATAGTCGCGCTCCAATGCGGGTACCGGACACCGAATTGGAAACCAAAAAAAAGGAGTCTGGAACCAAAATGTGGTTTTTTTTACTCAAACTACACAAATAGGTGGTAAAAAAAAGTTACATTTTTATATATAGCGCCACAATACCTAGCGCTATACATTAACAGTAACAGAACCGTTAATGTATAGCGCCAGGTATTGTGGCGCTATACTGTAAAAGCTAACATGGTCAGGTATAGCGCCACAATACCTGGCGCTATACATTAACGGTTCCGTTACTGTTAATGTATGGCGCCAGTTATTGTGGCGCTATAATAGATTTTCCTGGCCCCACCAATAATTTCGGAGTTCAATAATTCAAAAGCGTATAGTGCCAACGTTTTTGGCGTTATACATATATAAAAAAAAACGGCTAGTCATTTCCTATATAAAGAGGTTAGGATTGTATAGAAATTCATCCAAAAAAATTTGTTAACTCTTGTTGAAACGTTTATTGTTCTTAAATTCTCCAACAATTTTTCATTATGTCTGAAGAGCGTAGAATAAGAGTTTCATTATATTGGGTTGGGGGGTGAGGTTGTGATGGAGAATAATTCTGTGGGCTACAGTTTACCTGCTCAGTGTCATGTTAAATTGCCACTTACAATAGAGTACGATAAATTGATATCGTTATTATGCAAAAACTGAGTGTGAGGAAACGTTCAGTTATAGTTAAAGTAACCGGAAGATATCCGTATTCCGTCACTCCGCAAGGGGTTGTTTTTTACTCGGAGTTTAACATCGACGATGATGAAACTTTGAGTGATTTTTTGAGGACTCCGGACGAATGTCGGGAATTTCTTGTAATCACAATGTTGGAGATGCACGTGAAGGTCGAAGACGTTCCCAAAAACGAGGTTGTGCGTAGCAGAGATAACCCTCAGTCATCGGGTGGTTATTCTGGAGCAGTTTTTGCCAAACAGGTTCCGGATGAAAGAGTTTTCATTGATTTAAACTTATCACCGGCGGAGAATGAGCAACGAGAAAATAATTTATACCCTGCTTTCCATAATTCACAAGACGAGTGGTAAGTTTTAATTTTCATTTGTGTTAATTATGTATATTTTTGGCGTACTTGAATTTGTATTAACGTTCATATATTTAATAGGGGGTACCAGCCGGATATGAATTTTACAAGTGGACCATCCGGTAGTCATCACCTAATTGAAAACGTCCATCATGGAATTTCATCACATTACGACGTGTAAGTGAAGTGATATAAAACCATATGGATATCATTTATTAATTCAGTAGCTTATATTTTTGTTGGTTGTGCAGTGAAAACGAGCAAGTTGAACCACCTGTACTCACTCAATTGACGGAAAACGACGTATTACATCGGGATCTGGCAGATGCACAGAGTGAGGAACAGAACAGTGATTACGATAACAATGCCGATGAATCCGGAGACGAGACACCCTTTTTCGTGAGGATGGTGATGAACAGGATAAGGAGGAAGGACCTGATTTGAAGAGAGACCCACCTAGACGAAGAGTGTACGAGTTCGAAGTGTCGTTTCATTCAAGGGAGATTCCTTATATTGATAACTTGCCAGCCGTGCCGGATGTGGAAGCTCTCACAAGGGATTTTGATGAAATCCGGACAGCAATGTGGGATGAGTCTAGACCAACGGTGCTTGCAAAGGGGATGCTTTTTCCTGATAAAGCACGCTTAAGCAGGGCTTGTAAAATGCACAACGTAAAAGAGTGTCGTGAGATGCAGGTATGGGAGTCAAGTCCGATGGTATACAAGGTTGTTTGCCGCAGGTGGTTTTGGCCATGTAATTGGATGTTGCGTGCGACCAAGAAGAAGACAGGTATGTGGAAAGTGGGTAAATATATTCCCACCCACACATGCGAAATGGACACATTCAACGGTAATCACTTCAACTTGGATATTGACTTGATATCTCTTGTACTTATTCCGCACCTCGAAGAATCCATAAGGTATACAATCAAAGAGTGCATTACATCAGTGTCACGCCTCCTTTTTCGCCCGCGCCGCCGCGAAGGGGCGCGGAAGGGAGTTTTTCCAATTAAAGGACAATCGAAACGGGATTTATTTATTTATTTCAGAGTCGCCACTTGGGAGATTTATGGTGTCCCAAGTCACCGGTTGAATCCCGAATCGAGGAAAAGAATGACTCTATTTAACAGTTTGCGCACCAGAAATCCGGATAAGGAATTTTGTTAACCCGGGAGAAGGTGTTAGGCATTCCCGAGTTCCGTGGTTCTAGCACGGTCGCTCAACTGTCATATTCGGCTTGATTATCTGATTTTATACAATTATGAACTTATGTGCAAACTTTAAACTCTTTACCGCTTTTATTATTATTATTATTTTAACAGGGAATTACAACATTGTGAAAAACGTATCTCGAACCACGTCACATCAATGCACCCGTGGTTGTTGGCACATTTCAACTCTGTTGAGATTTGGATTTGGGTCACATAAATGTGCACGAGTTTAAGAAGACAACCTTATTAAATACGCGCCTAAAGCGACTAGCGTATCATTATTTTGGGTAGGGCCGTGAAATTTTGCTAAACGGCCCATCCCGAAGTCTAAGTATTTTAAAACAAATTATTGAGGGCCCCGCAACTTGTGCGTTTTATTGGGCGAGGCTCATCTCATTTATTTTTAAAGGATATCCTAAAGTGCCTACATTTTTTCTATTAGATTTGTCTCTAAAAATGAAAGAGAAAAGATCCTAATTTATTTACATGCTTACGAGTTGTTATAGTTGGGTTCCGAATATGATTCGTAAAATCTGAAAATGATGCAAGCAGGGCAATCCGTTGCCAATGCGGGCCCAGGCCCAACGTGTACGGTACAAAACTGGACCCGGGTCATCTCATTTACATGTTACTACCTAGTTACATCATACTACACATGCTCACAGTTTGCCAAATTAAAGAACTTAGCAATCTAATTTTAATCCTAAACTATTTATATGCTGAAATTAACCAGTAGTATCTAGCTAAACAATATTCCTACAAGTTCCAAAAAGGGCTATTTGTTTAATGAACTAACTGTTGAATGTTTAAGAATAGTCTAAATCAGCTAACATGCTTTTTGAGATATGATAATCATCAAACCATAGCGAACTAACTGAACAGAGCTACTACACCATTAGTCTTTTTAACTAGCATACATAGACAGTTCGTCCACTAAGCTACTGTCAGATGTTCCATTATATATATCAAACAACTACATGATTCTAATTAGAGGAAGTTAAATAATGTACATATACAACTAAAATTCAGAATATAACTAAGATAAATTCAGAACTTCAACTCTTCATTTCATATTTATGCTTCAGTTTCCATTCTACAAGAACCAGTGTATCAATTGTGTACCTGATATTGGAAGCAAAAGAAGAGGAAGATCAGCAGAAATGCAGTAGCATATAACAACAGCAACACCCAGCAACCAGTAACAACTAGCAATGAGAAACCAGTGACAGATTTTAAAATCAAGCAAAAATCCAGCAATAATCAGTGAAGTAGTAGCAAATAACCAACCAAACTCAAAGAACAAACCAAATAAAAATCCAAAAACGCCAACAACAATCAATGGGCAGAAACAAAGTGAACCCTTTTTAGATTGAAAAACCAGTTAATGTTTAACCCTTAGATTCTGACCCCTCTGTATATCCAGTGTATGCAGATTGTATATCGGGTGTATACTACTCTCTCTTTAGATTTCCAGAATGTTTTTTTTTCTATTCCGAAAAATCCTCAAATCTCTCTTAATATTCAGAAAATTTTTCTCAAACTCTCTTCAAAAATCCGTCTTCCAATCTCTCTCAATATTTCCGAATCCCTCCTTTAACTTCTGTCCAGCCATTTCTCTTTATAGCCAAACTAGCAGTACCTAAATTAATTCCACCATCTTCTACCCATCCCCTTTTAACTTCTCACTACTTAATATTTTGTCCCTCACTATATTAAACAAATATATTAGTTCCCACTAATACATATCTTTTCTTTATTTAATTCCATTATTCCCCATTACCGCATGCTTTGTCCCCCAATATATTAAACAAATATATTAATTCCCATCATTATGTCTTGTCTCCCACTACGTATTAAAAAATGTATTAATTTAATATTATTAGTACCTAGTGGACGGAGCACTCAAATTAATCATTTTTTAAGACTCATTTAAAATCCCGAAAATGCCCCTGAAACTACTGAAATTAACATTCTACCCCTGAAAATACTGCAATTTACCATTCTACCCCCATCAGCTATAACCAATTCACCTAATCAATTAACCAAAATGCAGCAGCTATAACCAATTTCTAATCAAATTTCATCAACAAATTTAAACTAGAAACTCAGATTATGTCAAATATCATCAAAACAAAGACTAAGGATTCAGGGAACCAAACCATATGATGAACAATAAAGAAACAACTAAAATCATTTTGATTGAACAACATTTTGTTAACAACAAACATACTTTCAGATTCAATAACAATAACAAATTGAACATAACAAACAAGTAGATTCAAATCACTAAACTCAATAATCAATTGAACTTCAAATTAAATCTAACAACATTACAACCAAGATAAAGGATTCAAGTGATTAAACTAACACACTTCTATATTAAAACTAAACAAGAACAAATGAATAAAAACAAACTGAAGAAATAATCAAGAAATGAAAAACAACGAACAACAAAAGAATCAAACATATACTGATTTCAAATCCGAGAATATCAAACAAAATACGGACAGAAATGAAACTTAAACCAACTAACCGGAAATGAACAACGACGAACTCGAACGGAAATGGAAAACTCGAACAGCAGCCTCGACTTACCGGATCTCGACTCAACGAAAACCCACCTTCTCTTTTAACCTCGACGAACTCAGAACGACAAACGACGACCTCGACGGATTGAACCTGAAGAAACGACGAGACAGCATGTTGTTTGGACGTGAGGCTGTATGTGTGTGTGTTGAGCAGCTGGTTGACGACTAGTGGTCGCTTGGATGAGGAGATGAAGCAACAGCAATGGACATGGAAGCTGGAGCTGGAGATCGACGGACGTGAGGGCTGCTAGTTTGGCGATGGTTTTTCCTGTGATTGGAGGGCTGCTAGCTGGCGAAGAAGAAGACACAGCAGCCGCGATTGCTTGGTTGTTGCTGGACGTCAAAGCAGCAGCGTGAGATGGAGAAGAAGAAGCAGCAGGTGAAGCTGGGGGTCGACGCAGCAGAGATGAAGAAGATGAAGCAACATCGATGGTGGTTTGGGTGGACGACGAGGGTCATTTGGAGGGTGGTCGTCGGACTGACGAAGAAGAAGACACAACAGTCGTGGTTGCTGGAGATGGCAGTGGGGTTGTTTGAAGTGACGTGGTCGCTTGGGTAAGGTGGTTCGTTTGAGACAATGGTGGGGAGGGGGGCAGCCATGGATGGTGAGGTCGTTTGGAGCTGGAGTTGGAGAGGTAGAAGAAGATGATGGAGGAAGAGGCAGCTATGGGACGTGAGGGGGAGCAGAAGTAGCGAGGGCATCCATGGGAGGGTTGAGCTTGGTTTGGAGAGGGAGAAAAAGAGAGGGGGGGGGGGGCGGCGGATGGCTTTTAGGGTTTTTAGGGTTGGGAAAAATGAAAAAATGAAAATGGGGGTTGGGATTAGTTTGGGTTATAGGGTGGACTGGGTCGGGTCGACCCAGTGAGGTTATTTGGTTTGGGCCTGGTTGATTTAAATTAAAAGGTGGCCCAATCCGATTTTCTTCTTCTTTTATTGCTTATTTTTTCTTCTTTTATTTTTTCTTAAACTAAAACTAAATTCTAAAAATCCTAAATTATCATATAGAACTAAACTAATTTATAAAAGTGCAAATTAACTCTCAATAACAATTAACACACAATTAAATAGCAATTACGATAAAATCACACAATTTGGAAATTAAATGCTAAAAATGCAACATACATTATTTTTATGATTTTTTGTTCTTGTAAAAACAAACTTAATTGCTCCTAATTGTAGAATCAAATCCTAAATGCAAATGCGACATATTTTTGTGTTTTTGTATTAATTTAACAAATAAACATGCATGGACAAATACAAATAATTATCAAAAATGCCACGAAAATTCTCAAAATTGCACACAAAGGAAAATTGTTTTATTTTAAATTTTTGGGAGTAATTCTCTCATAGGGTAAAAATCACGTGCTTACAATCAGTCCACCAGGAATATAGCTATACCATTACGAAAAGAAAGGCATTTCTCGGGCGTAAACGAGCATTTGAAATTGTATACGGTAATTAGGATAAGTCATTTGCATCTCTGCCAAAGTACATGGCCGCACTGCAGCTCTTTAACCCCGAGACAGTTGTTGAATGGAAGCTTGAGCAGAGTCCGGGAACACCAGAATACATATTCAATTAAAGTGTTCTGGGTGTTTAAGCCAGCAATTGATGGTTTTTTGCATTGCCGGCCTGTAATATCCATAGACAGAACTCATGTCTATGGAAAGTACGATATCAAGCTATTGATAGTCGTAGCAGTGGATGCTAATGGACAGATATTTCCTCTAGCTTTTGCTGTTTGTGCCAATGAAAGCACAGAGACGTGGACGATGTTTTTGAACCACCTGAAAGAGCACGTTGTCAAACAGCGTTCAGGTATTTGTCTAATATCTGATCGGCACGGTGGTATATTAAGTTCTGTGGAGAACTTGCCTGCATGGCAAGAACCTTATGCATACCACCGTTGCTGTGTGAGGCACTTTAAGGCCAATTTCCAGAAGGCACATCCCAACAAGGATCTACATGATTTGATGTGGATGGCAGCAACAGGCCACCAACAACATAAATTCCTGAGGCATATGGATTCTATCAGGCAAGAAGACGAGGCAGCCTATCGTTGGTTAATGCGACATGACCCTGAAAAATGGACGTTGCATGCGGATGGTGGCAGACGATGGGGAATTCTTACTACAAATGTGTCAGAGTCCTTCAACGGGTTATTAAAGTCAGCAAATGGAAAGTGTGCGTCTCCGGTCGCCAGCGCTCAATCAAGGCCGTGATCAAAGCATAGTCGAGCTGTATCCGGCCAATCCTAATAATCCTATATAATCCCATTTCCTCCAGGTAATGGACCACGCAGGGATGTAGAACGCGGGGAGGACTCAAAAACTCCCACAATAGATCCACTCTCCTAGCCCGGAAAGTCTGTGTAAGCAACTGTCCGTCCCATATATACTCGAATCTATGTTGGGGCTGTAGGGCTAATAGATCCAACGTCCGAGGGCCGGGATATATAGTCGCGTCCATGTCGTCAACTGTAAACTATCATTAAACTATCATTAATAATTATGTGTTTTTATTATAATTTAAATTCATATTTTTTAATAACTTAATTGTACAAATTATATATATATATATATATATATATATGTGTGTGTGTGTGTGTGTGTGTGTGTGTGTGTGTTTTTATTATAATTTAAATTATTATTTTTTAATAACTTAATTGTACAAATTATATATATATATATATATATATATATATATATATATATATATATATATGTGTGTGTGTGTGTGTGTGTGTGTGTGTGTGTGTGTGTGTGTGTGTGTGTGTGTGTGTGTGTGTGTGTGTGTGTGTGTGTGTGTGTGTGTGTGTGTGTGTGTGTGTGTGTGTGTGTTTTAAATTCATATTTTTTAATAACTTAATTGTACAAATTACTAATTATGTGTGTTGATTCAATTATTAACTTAATTGTACAAAGTTTGCATTTTCAAATACCAGTATAAGATACTTAAACAAAAAGAATTCTAAGCTAAAATACTACACATTACTACACTACAAGGCTCTAAATTTTACTACGCTATAATGATCTACGTTTTACTACGCTAAAAAGGTCTGGATTTTACTACGCTAAAAAATAATCTAAACTAAGCATAAACAATAAATAAATTTAATTGCAAATAAAATACAAAACTGAATAAAAAAACATATATATAAATCAGGATATTAACAGACAAATTTATTTTACTAATTTATATTTTATTAGAAAACACTAATATTAAATTCTGATAAATTTAACATGCTAGTTTCGAAAAAAAAAAAACAAACCGAAATAGAACACATACAAATCAAATAATATACATTATTATAAATGTTTCTACTTAAAATAAATCGATTTAGAATTTTGGCAAAACAAAAAGATTGAAATTTTGACTTCGGAATTGTGAATCAACAATAGCACGAAACTCTACTCGAATGTGAGACCATTTTTCTTCGAGTTTTATGTGTCGGGGGGACCCAAATATTTTTTTTTTTTACAGAAACAGGCAGAATCGGGGGGACCAAGAAGTGGGGAAGAGTTTTTAAAAAATGGGGGATGGATGGAATCGGAGAAGAAGACGGAGGGGTATAAAAAATCAATGTATAGCGCCACAATGCATGACGCTATACATTAATGCGCTATGTATAGCGCCAGGTATTGTGGCGCTATACCTGACCATGTCAGTTTTTACAGTATAGTGCCACAATACCTGGCGCTATACATTAATGGTTCCGTTGATGTTATATGTATAGCGCCAGGTATTGTGGCGCTATATATAAAAATGTAACTTTTTTTTTACCATCTATTTGTGTAGTTTGAGTAAAAAAAATCACATTTTGGTTCCGGACTCCAAAAAAAAGTATTGTCTAACACTATATATATTGTTGATTATTTTGGAATTCTTTTACACCGCACAATTTAGATAACTCGACCTCATATTAGGTCATGTCAAACGACCAAATAATTTATGACAGAGCCAGCATTGACAGCGATTTCTTATACTTGTCCACTAGTAATGTATTCACTCCGTCCCAATTTATTTATGTGAAAATCATTCCTTTTAATTTGTTCAAAAAGAATATCATCATTTTAAATTTAAAAATAATTTAATTTAAAAGTTCTCATTTATCCCTAATAAAATAATTTGTAGTGACACAAGTAATTTAGGTTTATTTTAAATCACTAATTTCAAAAATTTTTATTTCTTTTTTAAACTTTGTGCCGAGTCATATGTTGCCATATAAATAATAGGAATGGAGGGAGTAAGACTTATCAAATAGTGTGAAGGAAGAATATTGATTTTCATTTCTTCTAAGCAAAAATATAGATCAAAGAAGAAAACTATGGTGTAATTTATTGAAGCTTTTTACTGAGAAGCTTTGACGAAGTTGTCCATTGCCTTGACACTGCCACCCATATTTTATGGTAAGAGCGCTGCTTCAACATTCCACCTACTCGTTTGTGTACTTCATTACTTATAACCTATCTCGAGTGGTTAGCATTGAATCCATTATATTAATATAAAATTATGGGTTCATAAATACTATTTAGTATAATTTTAGTAATTCCTTTACATATATTTTTATGCTTTGCATCGAAATTTTTTGAGTTCAGATGAACCTGAAACCATTACATTGGATCCGCCCCTGAAAGACAAAGGGTCACCGGACCTTGTAAAATTCGACAGAAATCTTGTATATGTATATATATCTTGAAAATAATTAATTTAAAGCACTTGACACCCTAAACACTAAAAGCCTTTAGAGGATACTAATTCTGTAGAGAATATTATCCCTTCGCGTTAAAATCCTAGGTCCGCCTCTGCTGAAAGAGATGCCTTCTCCATAGTGATATCGTCCATCTAAAATAGATTTTACATCTATGTAGGCTGACAGAATAAGAAATTTTTTACACTGGCTGGTTACAATGAGTTCACTACAGACAATCACCGGTGTAATTGTATGTCACTTTGACCTGATTACTTAAAAAAATTCTATATTGTCAGTGCAAAAAAGTTAAGCTCATAGGAAATACTCTCAAATATTTGAGATCATATTAATTATCTTTAGCAACCAGTTACAACACATAACAATACAAGTTATTGAGCAAGAGTGTAAATGCAAGAAAACAAAAAAACTCCTAATTCTTGGATAATCACTGTACAATGAGCAAGAAAAGGCATGCCCATCTTCCTGAAGGCATACAGTTTTCCATCAAACTTTTGAAACTCAGCTTCCGAGTTTTTGCTGAGAACTTAACTAGATAACTAAAATAACTAAACAGAAGCTACATTCGACTCCGAGCTATCGATAACCTTTTCATATCCAACTAATGGCCACTGGACTACCAACTACATGCTTGCCATCTGACCACTCGATTCTACCAAACACATTCGTAGTTGATGGAGTTGAAGGAGCAGTGAAAGTCACAGTATATGACTTCTGCTCGTTCACACGAGTAAAAACCAATGTTTCAGGCTCAACCGAGACTTTTACTGAGTTGCTTGATGAAAAAACAGTACTAACTTTGTATGTTCCTGCTGGTCCAACATTAGTAAGCGTTCGTGTATATTTAACGGAGCTAGAACTGCTTCCACTGCCTGCAGTCATTTGTTCTAGAAAAACAACAGCAAATGAAGGGTAATTCAAATCAGTGACACTGTATTTCTTACTTGTTTCACAGTTGTAGTTTCTTCTAGCAATGCTATTAATCTGGATTGATGTGTAGTTCAAGGCACAGAGGAAATTCAGATAATCATCAGCCCTCAAGTCGTAAACAAGTCCGGGGTTTAGTGCTGCAACAGGGTCTACATGTCCTGCACCATGATCAAATGGTGTGGATGGCTTTCCCGTCGAGACATCTTGGAGTGCACCGCCGTTCTTGTACACTGTATAAGCCGTGGTCATAAGAGCCGAGCGAATAGCCGCTGGACTCCAATCGGGGTGCGCTCCTTTAAGCAAAGCAGCCAAACCACTCACGTGCGGGCAAGACATAGACGTGCCCGAGATAATGTTGAACCCGACACGTCTCGTGTCCTCGGCCAACCCTGTTGGTCCAACACCACCTGTCCACCCTGCGAGAATGTTAACACCTGGTGCTATGATGTCCGGTTTGAGAATTTCCTGCGTGATTGAGTTTGGTCCTCTGGAGCTAAATGCAGCAACCACTGGTGATGGTTTGATCCCCACCTTAGTTCCCTCGAAAAGAATTGTAGCGGTTGGATTAGGATCCGAGGTTAAGTATTTCTTGATTGCTTCCCCTGTCGTCTGACCAACTGTCGTTGCTGGAAGCAAATGGGCATCAGCCACCAGCTCATCCCCGTTGGCGGCAGTGTTAGCCAAAACCATACCGACCCCACCAGCTTCTTTTACCACAGAACCTTTTTGGACCCTGGGATTTATCCCGCGGTCACATAGAACAATTTTCCCTTTAACCTTCTCAGGAATCAAGGTACCCGTCATGCAAAGATTTCCATTTGTAGTATTACTAGCATTACCAGCGTACACAAACGGAAGCATTTTACTCAGCGACAAATCCCCTTTGTAAAGTGAAACACCAGAGAAATTCTTACCATTGCCAAGGCTTACATATGCAGGAAAATCACGGTCCAATGTTCCTGCACCCACAGTAGTTATCCACGGCGCTACATTGGACAAACTATAGGGACCAGGACCAGCGTTACCTGCAGAGCAACAACAACAATTACGTCTCAATCCCAAGCAAGTTAGAATCGGCAATATGAATGAATCTTCATTGTTAATGTCGCTCAGTTTTAAACTAGTCTGGTCTAGTATAAAATAAAATGTAATAATTAAGAAGTACTAGAAGTTCTTCATATTTTCCGACTAGCATAATTACCTGCAGAGCAAGAGACTAGAATCCCTTTCTCCATAGCAGCAAATGCTCCAATTGCGACGCTATCTCTATAATAATCTGAATTGCCACCACCAAGTGACAAAGAAAGCACATTCACATTATCATCAATTGCTTTGTCCATAGCTGCTAATATATCAGAACTAAAACAACCACCAATCCAGCAAACTTTGTACACAGCAACTCTAGCGCGTGTTGCCATTCCACGAGCAGTTCCAGAAGCATAACCAAAGAGACTAGCGCCCTGAACAATTGAACCAGCTGCAGTAGTAGCAGTGTGTGTTCCATGTCCGTCATCGTCCCTCGCAGATTTCGACTCTTTGGATACATCAACTGGACCCAAAGTGGTCTCATAACCTTTCGAGAAGTACCTATCAACAGACATAATATGATTAAGTAATTAAAAGTATATCTTATCTCTAATAGTTTTAGCTTTTAGATAAGTTGAGCACAACAGTGGCAGAGCCATGATATTTTTTATTTTTTTTTAAAATAATTCTAACAAGGAAATTCAAAAAAGTACAAACCTGTATTATCAATGGGATACACCAATTTACATACACAAAAATAATTCATTTTTAGCTTATTTGTACAGTACAACTCTGATGAATGGGATTTAACTAAACCCTCTTCAACACACTTAGCTATGCCAAAAGGGAGCCCCGTGCACTAAGCTCCCGCTATACCATAGCAGTATCCGGGTAAGGACCGGACCACAAAAGGTTTATTGTATACAGCCTTACCGTGCATTTCAGCAAGAGGCTGGTTTCACGATTCGAACCCGTGACCTTCCGATCATATGGGAGCAGCTTTACCAGTTACCACTTAGTTATGCAACTAATCAGACAACTCAACATGGTATCAAACCAAGCAAAAAATCCCAGATTCAAATTTCACTGCCAACTAGAGAAATCATAAAATTAATCAGACCAACATGCGAGAGGACGAGTTTAACATATAATAACAACTGCTACGTCCCAGTCCCAAAAAAGTTGAAGTAAGCAATATGAATCCTCGCGACCACAATTTGAGATATAATATAATTAACTAACTTAAAAATGTCTTGTCTCTAACCGCATAAACTTTTAGAAAAGTTTTACCTTGCACCAATTAATTTCCTATTGCAATTTGAAGAACTGAAATTGGTACCAGATTCACACTCTCCTTTCCAAGAATCAGGAACAGGTCCAAGTCCAGTATCATCAAAACTCTTACTTTCTGGCCAAACTCCAGTATCAAGAACCCCAACAATCACATCACTCATAGCATTTGATTCTGGGAAAAAATCAGCACTTCGATCAAGACCCAGAAAAGATGGTGTTCTTGTCGTGTGAAGTTCATATTTCATCTCCGGCAAAACAGACAGAATCCCACTTTGTCTCTCAAGTGATTCTGCTTCTTGAACAGTCAGTCTTGCTGAGAAACCATGTACAACGTTGTTGTAAACATACAACATTTCTGCTGAATCAGAAACTGATTTTAGTGATGAATCATACCAGTGTTTATGGTTTTCAAAACTCTCCGGCATTTGGGATTTTGCCACGTGTACTATGTAAGTACTCTTCTTATTACTACTACTTCCTATTGTTGCTACTGATAAATGGCATAGACATAGAAGAAGAAGAACAAGAACTACTAGCATTGTAAATCTTGACATTTTTTGGGGGGGTTGCTGTGTTTTTGCAAATCTTGACGTTGTTTTTGCTATGTAAATATAAAGGATGAGAAAGAAGAGTAAATATGAAGTGTGAAAACAAAGAAAAGAAGAGTGATGGGAGTGAAGATGGGGACGGTGGTTCTTGTTTGTTACTGCGAATGATTGTGTTTTCAAACAAAAAGTTTCAAAGTTCCAGCCTTGCAAAAAAAAAAGTGACATACAAGAAAAAGAAAAAAAGAAAGAAACAAAGAAACATTTCACATTCACAGGAGACATTTGTTTTCTTAACACAATCGATTAAGGTGTCGTTTGGAAAGCAAGTTATGTTTGAGATTATTGGGATTAGTTATGTTGGAGTTATGCTCGAATTAGCTTATTTGAGTATTATTTTTTATTGATTGTTTGATATGTTGTAATAATTTTGTAATTGTCAATTTTATTGTTATATTCAGGAATAATTTATCCTACGATTATTATTCCATCTTTTATCAAGCAAAAATTATTTCGATACTATTTGTAATTCTCCCATAATTAATACAATCAAACAAAGAATAAAGGAATACTAAATTTTTATGTCAGGATTATTTTTGTTTATCCATCGTAAGAACGATCTCCTAAGAGAAATAATTAATTTCGAAATTAAATTTAAAAAGGTTTTATCCCATATTTGATTGGAAAAAAATTATGATATAATTTATTTCGGAATTAATTATTCCCGAATTGTAATATTTTTTTATCCTCGTAAAAAAATAGAATAATTAATCTCAAAATAACTAATTAATTATTTAGGATAACTTGTTTCAAACCAAACAATCCTTAACACCATACAATAGACATCCTCAAAAGACAGACACTCACTCACTTTATGTATAGCAGTAGTCACTCACTCAGTGCTAATTGCTTTATATTTTCTTTATTATCTTTCACTTTACCTCTTTGTGTAAGAAAACTCAGAAAAAGAGAAGTACACTACCATACAACCTTATAAATTTCTCCAATTAGTAAGAGTTGTATAGTGGATGTTGTTGTGAGTATCAATATCAAATAAATTTGGAATATGGTGATAGTTCACGGGTTTTTAATTTGGGAGTTCCCAAAGGTGGATAGTAGGTGAGACGTGGAAGTTTTATTATCCAACCAACTCTTTTCATTGTCTCCCTCCTTTTCTAATTATTTTGACAGCTCAGTTTATAATGATACTCACCTGCACTAATTTATGTGACATTTATCTTTTTAATTTTACAAAATAAATAATATCATCATATATTTTGCAACGCATAATTTTAAAGATTAATATTTCGTACTCAACTAAATAGATCATTAATTTAGTTAGTATTCTCCGTTAATATTGTTCATAAATTTAAAAAGATTGATTCCATTATTAAAAAAAATATTGAAAACTCATTTGAAATTATTACGGTAGTTTGTTGATTAACTCACACCGTACTTTGCAGAGAAGAAAACAGACAAGGTTCGGCGTAGTACCATATAAATAGCAAGTGGTGACTGTTTCAATCTTTGATTGCGGACTTAAATTTTCTCATATTGTTGGTACTGTTTTGTTTTGCGTTAACGTTTTTTCCATAGTTTATACATTATTGACTTTTTTAAATAAATAATATAACTATGCTTCTTTTGAGCCGAGAGTATATTAAAAATCTATCTTTACAAAATACATACACATTATTCTTCGTATACTCTACTTGTGAAATTATATTAGGTTTTTTATTGTTAATGAGAAATTAAATTATGTGGTAAAGAAAGCATTACTAAAACATAATAAAAATTTAATAGGACAAACAAATTACTATGAAAAGTTATTAAAATTCACTGGGTGTGTATGTACATATTAACTTAGACATTTTATTTTTAATATATAATTCATTTTAAAGTTCTAAATTATACTTCCTATATAGTTTAAATAAAAAAGATTCAATAAGTATAAATTTAATTGATTTTAAAATCCTTATTTACTAAAATATTTAAATTATATTTCTATTCAATATAAAATTTATTTTTATAAAATAAAAAGTCAATCAACATTTCCCATAGAGGTTTTGTGCTTTTATAATATAGATTTAGGCTTTTACAATGTAATATGATTAAATATGCTATCAAATAATTATTTTGATTGTTTCATTAAACATGGATTTATTATATTATATGACTAAAATAAGAATTTTTTAAATGCACATTTGATTGTTTCTAGCTAAAACAACTTAATGCTGACGCTATTGTAATAAAAAGGTTTAATTTAATATGTGATTTCATGTCGTCATACTTTCATTAATTAGATATCAATTCAAAGCACCGAATAAAATGTTCTCATCTATTTTCAATTAGTATAATATATATAAGGTAAAATATTTATGTATTTTTTCTTACCTAGTTTAATAAGGAAAGATTTAATATGCAAAGTTTTAATTGATTTTAACGTCCTAAATATTAGGAAAGTGCTTGAATTACAATTTTATTCATTATGAAAGGTATTTTAAAGAGGTAAAAAATGCGAACGACATTTCCTAAGGGCATTCGTGCTTTTAATATAGTGTATATGTATATATATATATATATATATATATATATAGAGAGAGAGAGAGAGAGAGTATAGTATAGTATAGACAAAGGATGCACGTGAAGCCGTATGTGGCCAATATTAGTATTCTAATTCTAATTAACATGACTAATATCACTATTAACTAGTATGTCTTTAATGATGACAACACTGGTTTAAGATGTCACTTTGTTCCCCTAATATTTAGTACAATACAGATTCTCAAATTAAAATGTACCTTAGGCAACTGGATATTTGGAACACTACGAGCCCGTTTGGCTATAGTGTTTGGCCATAAAATTTTCAATTTTCACTTGTAGATGAATTTTGAAATTTTTCGAAAATTTGAAAAACTTCAAAAAGTTATTTTTAAAAATTTTCACTCAGATCACTCACAAAAATTCAAAAACAATCCAAATTTATATTCATATCCAAACACAACTCTAATTTTCAAATATCATTATCACTGGATTTTTTTTTTTTTTTTGAAGTTTTACAATTCTTATGTCCAAACGCCCACTACATCAAAGCCATCTTCATCACTGTCGGACAAAGTTAGATTAGGTAAATCTTAACTGCGTTTGATGTTTACATTAAGCTGATACTAATAACATATTATGGTTCTTCATCATACTCTTTTATCATCTAATCATATTAATTAATATATATTTTTAATTTATTAATTACTTAATTGTGATAAAGTACATCAACTTGGTTTAAACATCATGTGCGTAATACAATTTTATTGTTAGACTATCTGTCTATATTAGCAGTCTTACAAAAAAATTTATATACTTAAAAATACAAATAACTTTAATTATAAAAAATATGAAGTAATTTTAGTTATAAGTATAAAAGTTTTGAACCATTTGCCAAAATGACTGATATTATTTAGGATTAGTGGGAGTACCATTTTCGGCCGTGGGAACAATTTTGCCTTTTCCAGTCTTTGGGGCCATGAAATAAGAGCTAGTGTGATAGTTTTGCAGAGAAATTATTACTATTATTTTTATTTTAAAAAAAATAAACTTTGATCTAGGCTGGATTTCGGGAAGGATATGCAGTACAAACGTATAACGGTTTGGCGAAACTTCTAAAATTAATTAATTATTTTAAAAAGTACTATTTTGTTTCAAAAATATTTTTTTTAAAAGTACATTGGTTAATTAATTTGAGAGGAACAATAGTGTTTGACCAAATTTAAATAGTGCTTCTAAGTATATTTTTCTCAAAAGTATTTTTGGGGATAAACTACTTTTTTTTCCCCAAAATTTTGCTTCTGCTAAAAAATATATATATTTTTCCTTCTAAAAGATTGGTCAAACATCTTAATTTTGTAAAAAAAATACTTTTGAATGGCTATTAATTAACAATTGTACTGATCTAAGAACATACTATCCCTGTTATTTACCTTAAAAGTTAAACCATTTCCGTTTAGATTCTTAATTTATATCTTTACTATATTAAAAGTACGAAACCTCTTGGCGAAATATTGTTCGCCTTTTTTTTTAACCATTTTATATTCGTACTAGACAAAGTAGTTATTTGATTATTTTCCTAAAATTTAGGACATAGTCGTTTAATACCTTTCCTAATATTTAAGACTTAAATTATTTTTTAATATTTAGGACTTCTAAATCAAGTAAAATTTCTATATAGAATTCTTTTTTATTTTAATTATGTAACATACTATATTTGCAACTAAAAAAAAAGAAGGTAATTACGCATAATACATAAAAATCCAATTTTTATGTTAAAAAACTTTTTAAAAATATTGCAAAATCATTGTTACCAAAAAAAAAATATATATTGCAAATTCAACTTAGTTCTAGGGTACATAGGAAAAAAGAAATTAGAAAAATCCAAAGAGAGAAAAAAAGAGTGATTAAAAAGGGGATGTTTCATAACTAACAAGTTTAAACAACGAATGCAAACTCACATTAGGATAGTTTCGAACAATTTGTATTCCTTTTAAGTTTAGGAATTTTTTTGGCGAAATACATAATAAAGCGCACTTTTAAGTTGTCTCCAACGATTATTTAAACATCTCAACTTGGGCCTTTTTCATTTAAACGTCTCGCGTGACTAAAAAGTGAACTCAATAAACACCCGACTTCACCAGCCCCCGTCACGTGTGTTATACCTCCGAATTCGTGCGTGTGTAAGTAATTCCAACGGTAATGTAACAATTTTTTTTGTAAAATTCCAAAAAAAAAAACCTTAATGAACTCCCTAATTTAAATTCCCAAACCCAACCCTAAAAATTTGTTTCACTTCTCTCACCTCTCGAGCTGCGTATATCTTCTTCCTTCCTAGCAAAGCAAGAAAATTTCTTTTCTTCTCTCTCTCTACTTCTTCTATTTTAATGGAGCCTGTTGTTAATTGCAAATGCGGCCAAATTGCTCCTTTAAAATTTTCGTGGTAACCATTTAATCCGGGTAGAAGATTCTATGGTTGTAGATTTGGAAAAGCTGTCGATAGTGGATGCGATTTTTCCGTTGGTATGATGTTGAATTGTCCGAACACTATACCAAAGTCATGTATGGATTATTAAAGAGGGTAAAAATTCATGAAGAAGAAAAGTCGAAGTTGATGAAGAAACAAAGAATTTTGGTGTGGTTGCTTGTAATTGTAATTGTGACTTGGTGTCACGATCCCAAAACCAACCCGGTCGTGATGGTGCCTATCATGGAACTAGGCCCGCCGACACATTCCCAAAACAGTTCAACATTTCATTAAAAACTTAATAACAACCTTTTTCAACTGAAATTCCATATAAGATATAAAATCGAAAATCAAAATGCGGAAAATAAAAGTCCGACCACGGGTATCACTAAGTCATGAGCAATATTACAATTTTTCCGAAACATAACAAGACCAAAATAGTCTGAAAGTAGCCAAAATATACTAGAAGGAAGATAAAGAAGGAAAAAGGCGGGACTGCAAACGTCAGACAACTATCTTGCTATCTCCGATGAAATTCGCGTCCGGAATAGTCAACAGGAACCTAAAATAGCTAGATCTGCACACTTTGCACAAGAATTGTGGGAGGAGTATGTGCTTAAGGCGGTGGGCCCATATCAAGTGTTAATTCGCGTGCTTGAGGCATAAGCTTCCAAAGACATGAGTCCACACATAAATTCAAGAACATCAGAAGAGTGTTTCCATTATTCAAGACATGAGTCCATTTTTTACTGATTGAAAAAGAGAAAGATTCAAAAATGATAAATTCATCAATTTTACCTTTTGAATCATTCATTCTCTGAACTATGTTGGAAGTCTTGATTTCTAGAATTTTAAAGCAATCGAGATTTTTTAACTTATATAAATTATTTACTTATTTGAATATTGTAACATGACCATAATTCTTTTTATATCATAAAATAACTATAATTCATTTGATACTATCTTTAAATTCTTTAATTATCTGCTCAAATAATATTTTTCACTTTATTAAGTCTTTTATAGTATTTTAAAATAATACTTAACTATCAAAACAAATAACAAACAAATAATTAAGAATACAGAAGAGAACGATAGAGGGAGGTAGAGAAAGAAATAAGACAATCAGATAAGTCATATTTTTTCATTTATCGAGCCAACTAAATAGGATTAAATATTCATTATTTGTAGGAATTTATATTTATATATTTATTTTATAATACAAACATATTATTTAATAATATTTACGCAATTTTTTAAAAAGTTCTATACTCGCTACATAGGTACACGCGCAAAGAGCGTACTGTAAGATTAATCCAGTTAAAAGTTTATAAAGCTTAGTTGTCAAGAATTATTGAAATTAGATAGTAAAACGTACAAGTATTAATCTTCTAGTTTCAAAATTGAACAGGCGAATTATTTCTTTTAGCACTCGTTTTTTATCTTATAGTTAGCTTTCTCTTTCTATATAAGTTATGAACATTTATATGTATTTAATTTTAGTTGGTGCTATTCTTGACTTTTGAACAACCTAAGGTTGTAATTTAGGAAAAGGAGAGACACTTCAGAGATATTTGTCCAGATATCTCAACATACAAGATAATGAACCTTCCATAGTATTGTCACATTACCATACCATAAAATATTTTCCAAAGGGAAAAAGACTTCCCTCACGTTCCTTATAATTATATTAACTTTTAATTGAATTCATATTACATGCTAATAATTTTATATTATATTATTAATTTTTAAGACTCAAATCCTTTATCATAGCACTCTTCGATTTGCTAATATTATTATTATTCTTTGACGCACCTGATTAATAATAAATTAAATATTTGTACAATTGCTAACAAGAACGTGGGACCTTTGATTTTTTTCTTGGTTGGTAATTAAGTATTTTTATTTAGAGAAATTTTCATAAAGTACTATCTTTTAGTGGTAATTAGCTATTTATAGATACCATTTGCTATGTTACGGATTGCAGATACGTTTTCTGTTGTTATAAGATGTATTAGATATATTTAAGCTATTGTATTCATGAAAACAATAGCAAAAATAGGCGTGAATCAGGGAAGTCCAGCTAATTAGTTGTTGTATTCGAGTGTATTCGACTGTATTCATGGCATGAAACATGAGATTACAGGTGGACAGATTATTGTATTCAATTGTATTTACGGCGTGAAACATGGGATTACACTGTTTTTAAATGGAAAGTGAATCAATTAACATAATAGACTCCTAATATAACTCAATAAACTCAATTATAACACACAAATTTTGTATTTTCAATTATAAAAAAGATTCTCAACCGAAAAATACCCCTAAAATATAGCAATCTTCAGAGAATTATATAATACATCTGAATATATAAATTATATTAATTAAAAAAACATATGAATACATTCATAGCATATAGCGAGACAGTGAATACAATGAAATACATAGAATATAGCGGAATACATTGAAATACAATGAAAAAAAGAAGACAGTGAATACAATGAAATACAAGGAATACAGCGAGATACATTGAATTACAATGAAAAAAAGACAGTGAATACAATGAAATACATGAAAATACAGCGTGATACGTTGAAAATACATTAAAATACAGCGTGATACGTTGACAGAGTAAACGTCAAAAATCTGATGTGTTTACTTAGTTAAGAAGAAGAGATGATTGATTGAGAAAATCCATTTACAGTTAACAACTCCACCTACCAATCTCCAAAAATAAACAACAAAACGCCGTCGTTTTAACCTTCTCTGGTCACTGTTACAGTGGAAAACGGTTACGTGCAATTGCCAACTGGCTTGTTGAATAAACTCATTAAACAAAGTCTCTGTTTGAAAAGCTGAATTTTTCAACTGTTTGGTGGAAGCAAAAATCTGAAATAGCCGATCCTAACTAATTTTGAATTGAGGTTTAGTTTGTTTGTAGGAGCAGAAAAGGCTGAAACTTTGTAGGGTTTAAGCAATTGGGGCTGGCAGAAAAAAAAGGATAGAATTCAAATTGGGAACTTAGGGATTGTTGTAACCGTGATCAAAAGACCTTTCTTGCTACCATTGGTGTCTTCACCGTCGTCATTCTTGTCGTATGTCTCTCTTTCTATACGTTTTTTTTTTGGGTTTGTTACGGGGAAGAAAATGACATGTATTAAAGTAGAGAAAGAAAGAAAATAGTATAACTAAATATCGTATTTAGTGGTTTAGGGGTAGGACTCATAGGAGGTAACCAAAATTAGATATTTTGCTATAAACATTAAAATGTATTTATAAAATATAATTTTTTTAAAATTGTATTTATTTAAAAACCCGGCCCCTTCAGCTTTAGGACGTGGGATCTTTAAACCTAGTGGTATCTTAATTATTAAGTCTTACTATAGAAAGGTGAAAGTTCGTATATGATAAAGGAACAGATGGCATACGGACCACCAAGGCTTACATTGATAACAGTAATATTGCTCCTTTAGTTCTTGGAAGACATTTTTTAAATCAGTGACCTAATACCGTTGGGAAGGTTGCATTTCCAGTAGAAAATAATTGATAATTAAGCACCTTAAACCAAGGGAAAATGAAGAGTAAAGATTTAAAGAAGCAGCTATTACTGGGGGGGATCTGTTTTATGGCTTATTGTAAACATTTATTTAGGTTTATGGACTTTCTCATAGCAGATCAATTGGTAAAATGTAAGAGAATTGGTGCATAACAATGTTCTAAAAGGAGAGCGAGTGAGATGATGAGAAAGATAGGCTTTTTTTTTCTCTGTACTACTAAGAGAGATTGAACCTGCAAGTGCTAACCTAATAGAAAAAAACTTTTTCCGATGCGTGTAATAGAGAATAGACATACTTTGCTTATTTGAATCTGCATTGGGATGAGAGTTTTACTTGATAGCGCTGAGGCATAAATCCCGCGGCATAAAAATAAAAATAAATGTAAAATTACAGAAAATTCAAGAAAATTATAAATAGTAATGAATATATACATAAAGCTAACATGTGCACGAACATTACAAAAGAAATTTATTTTCATACTTGAAAAAGTGAAAGAAAAAAAGATGCATTACATCTACAATATGTGGTTAAATTATACTAGTTTCTAATGATTCTCAAAGAATTAAAATGATAATAATAAAATTATTGTTCGAAAACCTAAAACTAGAAAAAAAAATTAAAAAGAAAACAAAAAAGAGAGCAAGAAAAAACTTGAAGAAAATGAAGCATGAAGTAGGAACCTACAGACGAGATGCGTAGGACAAAGCTAATTAGCGCCGGAGAGAAAAGTTTTTACTTTGCAACTTCAACTTTGAAAACAAAAAAGCCTAAGAAATTAAATGACTATGAAATTAGAGTTAACAATCAAAAAGGCCTCGTCATATATATATATATATATATATATATATATGGGTCCAAATTTGGACGACCACAACTGCTGATGAGTACGACAAGCGACGAGATCTTCAGAGATTTCTCGTCGTCTGTGGAGATTTCTATAGCTGAGATTTTAGTTTTGTCTAGTTCTTTGAAAGAAATAATCTCTTCTTAGCCTCGCAAAGGCCAACAATGACAGGAAAGGGAGAAGCAAGATTAAAGGCAATAGTAGGTGTCGCGAACAACCTTCTGGACTCCCTCAACGAAGCAGGCAGGGAAGACAATGAAAACGCAACGCCAAGTGCTACACCTGAGGGAGATATCTCACCCCTCCCGCGCGAAGGTGTGACTGTCTCGCGCGAGAGGGAAACCTCAACATCCGCAGTAGGAGAAGCACCACCAGCTGTGAAAAGACTATTAGAAGAGTGGTTAAAAAATACCTTGAGCAACATACTCGACAAACCCACTCAAAGGGATATCGGAGGCACAATACCCGCAGAAACCGCAACTATCGTCGATGAGCCAGAAACTCCACGCACAGGTAACACTCATATTGTCATTGATGCAGGTAACGATGCACTTGCGGCCATCTTAAAAAAATGGAAGAGATGGAGAACGAGAACAAAATGCTCCGCGATCAGATGAAGGAGCATCACGAAAGGGTCGATAAAATACCAGGCGCTCTGAAGCTGCTACCAAAACGTGATATAGGCCGGTTTATCGAACAACCATACAGTGAAGGGGCGACTCCCCAATCTATTCCGAAAATCTTTAAAATGCCGCCATATTTTAAAATATATGATGGCACCACGGACCCGGAAGATCACTTAATCCACTACGTCACCGCAGTAAAAGGCAACGATCTATCGAAAGAACAGGTGCCATTGGTGCTGCTGAAAAAGTTTGGCGAAACTCTGACAGGGGGAGCGCTGACATGGTATTCCCAACTACTAGCACGATCGATATCAACGTTCGAAGAAATGACAGACAAATTTGTTACCGCTGAAGCAGGAGCGAAAAAGGTAGAGGCTAGGGTAAATGACATCTTCGCCATCAAGCAGATGACATGCGAGGGACTTCGGAATTTCCTAGACCGATTCAACAGGGTAAGAATGAGCCTACCAAACGTATCATAAGGGATGGCGGTAGAGTCCTTCCAAAATGGGTTAAATAGAAACGGGTCAAAAGCAACCAAAAAGCTGCTAAGTAGACTCATGAAATACCCCCCACCACGTGGGAAGAAATCCATAATACCTATTGTGCCAAAGTAAGAGCAGATGAGGATGACCTAAATGGCCCGATTCAGCGGCTAACATCGGTTCAAACCGAAACAAGGAGAGATCGCCCTAACTATGGTTGAAGGGACCAACTGTCCCGCTTCAATCGAGAAAGGCATCAGCCCTATATCCGAACATCTAACCCACCTCCGTCGTGACACGCAGATGCCACGCCTCAACATACCGCGTCATCTCGAAGCGAAAGAGGTATGCCTCCATTGTTGTCTGCCTATAACTTTTGTGTTTCTCCTTCAGAAATAGTGTATGCGCTAGAAAAGTTCGGCACCAAGGTGCAGTGTCCGCAAAAGATGAAGTCAGATCCGAGCACTTAGAGGTCGAACGTTCTATGTGAATTCCACCAGGAAAGAGGACACAAAACCAAAGACTGCATAGGTTTGCGATAGGAAGTGGTAAGAATGAAGAATCAAGGATACCTGAAGAATTACTGAGCGATCGAGGACGGGCTAACTTCGCCCGCAGACGCGATCAACCTCAAGGACCCCCAAAACCACCTTCACCAGCTCGCACCATACAGATGATCATTGGCGGCGGCGACGATTCGTTAATCAACCATGTGAAATTCACCACCACACACAAACTCAAGCGGACAGTCTGTTACAACCCATATCCGCATGTGTTAGTTCATGCCATATATTAGTTAACATAAATCCAAGAAGGAATTATCTTTGAGATGATAAGAAGTCAATCCTATTGGTCTTAAGTGATACAAGAGTGTATAAGGGTGATTAACCAGTATTAGAAGTTAAACGAATCAAGGATGTTGTAACTCATATTTTCAGGTAATCTAGCGGTGCTTAATACACTCAAGAGGTCATTTATTAAGGTATTTTAATCATATAATATCTGTATCATAAGTCTTGAAGTCAAACGAGTTATGAAACAAAAGTCGACAAAAGTTGTCGCAACTTAGGTTCATAATTTTACTTAAACATTAGGTCAAATGTTTCTAATCTTTTCTCATAATTTACAAGGAATTACGGGGTTATATATACCCACAAAATTAAAGATCTATGAGTCTAGTTTCCAACGCATTAAACCGTTCATCGATACGATCTCGGAGTAGAGAGATATTCGCGTTTTTGCGAGACTGCGCCAAGCACCTCTCTATGGGGCCCACTAAGTCGGTTTAAGATATTTGGACCTATATAGGATGACTACAACCCGTTTTAAGTCATTTCTTTTCACTATTTTCAGACCTTAGAACCCTAGGAACATCCTCTCAAGGTTCTCTCAAGATTCAAGACCCAAACAAAGGGCAAACAACACAAATCAAGTGTCGGGAATTCCGTGGCGCTAGTAAGTCTCTTGTTCTTCTTGTTGTTGCTCATTTTTGTGTCGTTCCAGCCCGTGTGGGAGGTTGTTTTAAAGGGTTTATGTTCTGTAAATACTCCCTCATGTTCTTAATATCAATCCTAGGTGATTTCAAGCCTTCTAAAGTGATTCTAGTGCCGAAAAACACTAATTGATCGCTAGTTTCGTTTTTTTGTTGTGTGGCAGCATTGGAGGGATATTTCATGGAAATTTAAGGTCAAATTGGAGTTGTTCTTTATGTATAAAGGTAAGGAACCTCTTGCTCTATATGTATTTAAGATTATCCAAGTTGCGGCTAAGCCATTGAAGCTAGAACTTGTGAGATATATATCGAAAGGTTTGGTAGTAATGTTATTGTTTTGTGGACTGTTTTGCGTTGTTGTTGGGCTGCGTATTTTACTACTATATTGTGGAGTTTTGGAGGAGGAAGGGTGTGGGGAAACACCATATATATGTAGGGTTATGGGCTGATAGTTATTCGTAACATTTCCAGATTGTTTGACACGACTACGGTGGTCGTCGTATGTATGGAGTGATTAGGCTGTGTGTGGACTATATTGGGAGGCTCAATATGTTTATTATTGATGTTGTTTGGGCTGTTTGGTGACTATTTTGAATGGTGTGAGTTCATATATATAGGGGAGGTGCTGTCCGTTTCATCGTAAAATAGGTTGTGGTCGATACATAATAGTTATGACGCTTAAATGATAACGATAGTATCGTTTCTCTTATTGTAGACTAAGGAGTTTTGACAATTTCATAGCTTGAGATTGGGGAAGTATATACAAGGTATGTGAGGCTATCCCTTTCCTTCTTTTGCACGACTCCGATTGCACATAATGTAATGAACGATCTTCCAAGATACTCTACTCTTAGAAGCTAGCAGTACTTACATTATTTTCCCTCTTATGGAACGATTGATGTTAATGTTGCTTCTCTTAGTCTTATGTTATCAATGTTGTTGGTACTTCCTGATTCTTATAAGGTTCATAGTGAAGAGTTAGTCCTAATAACGTGTACAAAGGATACCGACCTTACGTCACTCCGAAAGGTTTAGAATGTGATTCCATGAGTCGAGCATGCATTATATATATGTATCTATTTTACTCTACCGAGCCACGCTATAGTTGGCCGGGTACGGCACCTATTGTGCAACCACTGATCAGTTGGGTTTTACCGAGCTCCACGTGGCCGGGTACGATTCTACCGAGCCTATTATGGCCGGGTACGATATGATGATGATGATGCCCACAGAGGCGAATGCTTTAAAGGTTTATGTATTTATACATATGTATCATGCATTTCATGTAAGTAGCCCTTAGAGGTACTAAGATGTTACAGGTGGTATATTCTTTATCCTTGCTTACATTACTGATCGTATTTATGGTTCCTTGCCTTACATACTCAGTACTTTATTCGTACTGACGTCCTTTTATTTGTGGACGATGCATGTCGTGCTGCAGGTCCTGATAGACAGACAGGTGCAGCTCCCCCACCACAGTAGACTGTCCAGTTCAGCGGTGATTGGCGAGATCCCTTCTCCGGACTTGCCTTGGTCTTGGTATGCAATTTTTGTTATAGACATTATGGGTATGTCGGGGCCCTGTTCCGGCTATGTTGCAACACTTAGGTTCTTTTAGAGGCTCATAGACAGGTGTCGGCTCATGTATAGTTTGGTATGCCTTGTCGGCTAGTTTTTGTTGTATAGTCTTTCATAGTAGCGTGGTAGCTCATACCTTATATGTAGTTTCTTGATTGTCTGGTCATCCCCTGCTATGTATATTCATGCCATCATATTTTATTGCTGGTTGTCCATGATCTAGGTCTACCATTTATATTGATCTCGTCAGCCTTAAAAGATAATACTGAAGGTTAGATGAAATGTACGTTGGTGCTCGGCAAGTGTGGTCGGGTGCTAGTCATGGCCCTTCAGTTTGGGTCATGACAAACTTGGTATCAGAGCAAGTCTGTCCTAGGGGTTGTCTATGAGCCGTGTCTAGTAGAGTCTTGATTATGGATGTGTAGCGCGCCACATTTATAATCAGGAGGCTACATGACATCTAGGGTTGTTACCTTCTTCCTGAATCTAGATCGTGCGTAGAGTTGAGTCGTAAGTATTCGTCTCTAATATTCACCTTGTTTTTTTCAGTGATGCCTTCGACTAGGAAGCAAACGATTAGTAGACGGCTTGATACAACAGCGGGAGAGGGTACCAGTCAGGTGCCCCAAGTCAGAGCAGGACAAAGTGAGGCTCAAAGTGAGATGCCCTCTCATACCTCATCTACTCCATCTCCTCCAGAGGATATTAGAAGGCACCTAGCGCCTCCAGTTCCTCCGTCTGGCACTCCAGACCAGGATATGCAGAGTGCTTTGCAGTTATTGACTAGCTTGGTAGCTGCTCAGGCTCAGAGGCAGAATACAGGTGCTGCTGAGAAACTAGTTAGTACAAGAGTTCGTGATTTTATTAATTTAGACCCTCTACTGTTTACCGGATCAGACCCCAAGGAGGAACCACAGACTTTTATTGACCAAGTTCATCGTACACTTTGGGTTATGCATATTAGTGATACAGAGGCAGTAGAGTTGGCTTCTTATCGTTTACGGGATTTAGCGGTTCTCTGGTATGATAGTTGGGAGAGATCCAGGGGTCCGAACCCTCCTCCAGCTGTGTGGAAGGAATTTTCTAAGGCCTTTCTTCGTCACTACTTGTCAGTTGAGATACGACGAGCTAGAGCTGATAAGTTCTTGAACCTTAGACAAGGTAATATGAGTGTGCGAGAGTACAATATGCAGTTTGATTCTTTGGCAAGGTATGCTCCCCATATGGTGGCCAAGATGAGTGATAGGGTGCATATGTTCGTGAATGCGTTGGGACCACATCTAATAAATGAGTGTACGACAGCCTCCTTGGTGGAGGGCATGGATATTTCCCGTATTCAACCTTATGCCCAGACCCTAGAGGATCGTAAGCGCCAGCAGAGGGCAGTTAGGGAGCAGGATAGAGGCCAGCATAAGAGGGCGAGATTTGCAGGGTATTCTGATGACTTCAGAGGCCGCATCAGGCCACAGTTTTCGAGGAGTTCGGCGCCACCTGTAGCTAGTGCTCCTCCACAGTTTTAGAGGCCTCCATATGATCGATCCTATTCTGGTCTAGGTCAGAGTTCGCGGGCATCTGGCTCGCAACATCACAGGGATACTAGTCAGATGAGACCCCCAACACCACATTGTGATCAGTGCGGCAATGCCCACTTTGGACTGTGTCATCGAGGTTCTGATGCATGCTATTCGTGCGGGCAGCCTGGCCATATGATGTGGGATTGTCCTAATAGAGGAGGTGATGGTATGGCTCAGCCGACTGGATCTGTGTCTGGTTCTTCCTCATCAGTTCGACCTCCAGCACGGGGTTTTCAGCAGTCGACAAGTCGTGGTAGGGGTAGAGGTGCAGTGCCGAGTTCGAGTGGTGCTCAAAATCGAACCTATGCTCTAGTAGGTCGATAGGATCTCGAGTCGTCTCCAGATGTTGTTACAGGTATTATATCTGTGTTTTCTTATGATGTATATGCGCTGATTGATCCAGGATCTACATTATCATATGTTACACCCTTTGTGGCTAATAAGTTTGGCATTGAACCTGAATTGATAAGTAAACCCCTCGCGGTATCTACTCCGATAGGAGATTCTGTGATTGCTAGAAGGGTATACAGAGGTTGCACTGTGATGATTTGTAGTCGTCAAACCTCGGCAAATTTATTTGAGTTAGAAATGGTTGATTTTGATGTGATAATGGGAATGGACTGGTTGGCCTCATGCTATGCAAATGTTGACTGTCGTACGAAGATGGTTAGGTTCCAATTTCCGGGTGAACCCATCATTGAATGGAAAGGGAATATTGCTACACCGAAAGGTAGGTTTATTTCCTATCTTAAGGCAAGGAAAATGATCTCAAAAGGTTACATTTATTATCTCGTTCGCGTTAGGGATGTGGAGGCGAAACCGCCTACTTTACAATCAATCCCTGTGGTCAACGAATTCCCAGAGGTTTTCCCAGATGAACTCCCAGGCCTTCCTCCTGAAAGGGAGATTGAGTTTAGCATTGATGTGTTACCTGACACTCAACCGATCTCTATTCCTCCATACAGAATGGCCCCGACAGAGTTGCGAGAGTTGAAGGTGCAGTTGAAGGACTTGCTGGATAAGGGCTTTATTAGGCCTAGCACTTCACCTTGGGGTGCACCAGTCCTATTCGTGCGGAAGAAAGACGGGTCGTTACGGATGTGTATCGACTATCGACAGTTGAATAAGTCTACTATAAAGAACAAGTATCCACTTCCAAGAATTGATGACCTTTTTGACCAACTCCAGGGTGCCAAGTATTTCTGTAAGATTGATTTACGTTCAGGGTATCATCAGGTGAGGGTTAGGGAGAAGGATATTCCAAAGACGGCCTTCCGGACAAGATATGGGCACTTTGAGTTCTTGGTGATGTCGTTCGGGCTAACAAATGCCCCAGCAGCTTTTATGGATCTCATGAATACTATATTCAGGCCCTATCTTGATGTGTTCGTGATTGTATTCATTGATGACATTCTAGTGTATTCTCGTTCGGAGGCGGAACATACGGGCCACTTGCGGATAGTATTACAGACGCTTCAGGATCGTAAGTTATATGCTAAGCTCTCCAAATGTGAATTCTGGCTGAACTCAGTAGCATTCCTTGGCCATGTGATATCTGATGAGGGTATTAGTGTCGACACTCAGAAGATTGATGCAGTAAAGAATTGGACGAGACCTACAACACCATCAGAAGTCCGCAGCTTCCTAGGACTAGCAGGATATTATAGGCGGTTTGTAGAAGGATTTTCCTCTATATCATCACCATTGACTAAGTTAACACAAAAAGCTACCAAATTCCAGTGGTCTGACACTTGTGAACGTAGTTTTCAGGAGTTGAAGAATCGATTGACATCTGCACCAGTGCTCACTCTTCCTGAAGGAACAGAAGATTATGTGGTATATTGTGATGCCTCAGGTATAGGTTTGGGGTGCGTATTGATGCAGCGTGGGAATGTGATTGCTTATGCATCAAGACAATTGAAGAAGCATGAAAAGAATTATCCAACCCATGATTTGGAATTGGCTGCAGTAATATATGCTTTGAAGATATGGCGGCACTACTTATACGACGTCCATGTTGACATCTACACAGATCACAAGAGTTTACAATACATCTTCAAGCATAAAGAGTTGAATTTGAGGCAGCGTAGGTGGCTTGAATTATTGAAAGACTACGACGTCGAGATATTGTATCATCCCGGTAAAGCCAATGTTGTGGCAGACGCTCTCAGCCGTAAATCAATGGGAAGCTTAGTACATATTGAGGCAGGTAGATGGGGGTTGATTAAAGAGCTTCATCAGCTAGCCAATATGAGAATCAGATTGTTAGACTCTAATGACGGAGGTGTTACTGTACAGAATACATCAGAATCATCTTTGGTAGCCGAGGTAAAAGCACGACAATATGAAGATCCTATCTTAATACGATTAAGAGAAAGCATTCAACAGTGTAAAAGTATGGCTTTTAGGATCGGAAAAGATGGGGCACTGAGATACCAGAGCCGATTGTGTGTGCCTAATGTGGCAGGGTTGCGAGAGACGATTATGAATGAGATTCATCAATCCCGATATTCTATCCATCCCAGCTCGACAAAGATGTATCATGATGTCAAGGAGCAATATTGGTGGGATAATATAAAGAAGTCTATTGCAGAATTTGTAGCCCAGTGTCCCAATTGTCAACAAGTAAAGATAGAACATCAGAAACCCGGTGGATTGCTTCAAAATATAGAGATTCCGACCTGGAAGTGGGAGGTGATTAATATGGACTTCATTATTGGATTACCTCGCTCTTATCATAAGTTTGACTCCATCTGGGTGGTAATTGATCGACTTACAAAATGTGCCCATTTTCTGCCAGTGAAGACAACTTACGCGGCTGAAGATTATGCAAAGTTGTATATCAAGGAGATTGTTAGGCTTCATGGTGTGCCCATATCTATTATATCAGACCGAGGAGCTCAATTTATGGCTAACTTTTGGAGGTCTTTCCAGAAGGGTTTAGGCACACAGGTAAATCTCAGTACTGCATTTCATCCGCAGACTGACGGACAGGCTGAACGTACCATTCAGACACTGGAAGATATGCTACGAGCATGTGTTCTAGATTTTAAGGGGAATTGGGATGATCATCTTCCACTCATAGAATTCGCCTATAACAATAGCTACCATTCCAGTATTAAAATGGCCCCATACGAGGCACTATACGGGAGGAGATGTAGATCACCAGTTGGATGGTTCGAAGTCGGTGAAACAGAATTATATGGGCCAGATTTGATTCACCAAGCTATTGAGAAGGTGAAAGTGATACAGGAGCGATTGAGGACGGCACAAAGCAGGCAAAAATCTTATTCTGATGTCCGACGTCGTGATCTAGAGTTTGAGGTTGGTGATTGGGTTTTCCTGAGGATCTCACCAATGAAGGGTATTATGCGTTTTGGGAAGAAAGGTAAGCTGAGTCCAAGGTATATCGGGCCGTATAAAATTCTTCGACGGATTGGACAGGTTGCTTATGAGTTAGAATTGCCATCCGAATTGGAATTTGTCCACCCAGTATTCCATGTATCTATGTTGAGAAAATGTATTGGAGACCCTTCTCGAGTCGTCCCTATCAAATATGTACAAGTTACAGAGGACCTATCATATGAAGAAGTGCCAGTGGCGATATTAGATCGGCAAGTCCGCAAGCTGAGAACAAAAGATGTAGCTTCCGTCAAAGTATTGTGGAGGAACAAAAATATGGAAGAAATGACATGGGAAGCAGAAGAGGAGATGAAGTCAAAATACCCTTACTTATTCCAGAATGAAGATAACAAGGATGCTGGTGGAAGACAGGATACATTGGAAGGTGAAACGGCTCTATGAGGTAAGCAATAATTTGAGAATACTCCTCCTTAATACAAAATGATGATATGTAGATAATGTAAATACGCATAATGCTTTGTGTAGACTTGTGAAACCATATGTTGGGCTTAATTACTTGCAAGTTTTGCTAGTGACCATTTTATAGGGGAAAATTGATCGGAAATTTCCATTGGAATCCACGATGATTTAAACTCCCCATAAACCGTTACATTCGAGGACGAATGTTCCTAAGGGGGGGAGGGTGTTACAACCCATATCCGCATGTGTTAGTTCATGCCATATATTAGTTAACATAAATCCAAGAAGGAATTATCTTTGAGATGATAAGAAGTCAATCCTATTGGTCTTAAGTGATACAAGAGTGTATAAGGGTGATTAACCAGTATTAGAAGTTAAACGAATCAAGAATGTTGTAACTCGTATTTTCAGGTAATCTAGCGGTGCTTAATACACTCAAGAGGTCATTTATTAAGGTATTTTAATCATATAATATCTGTATCATAAGTCTTGAAGTCAAACGAGTTATGAAACAAAAGTCGACAAAAGTTGTCGCAACTTAGGTTCATAATTTTACTTAAACATTAGGTCAAATGTTTCTAATCTTTTCTCATAATTTACAAGGAATTACGGGGTTATCTACCCACAAAATTAAAGATCTATGAGTCTAGTTTCCAACGCATTAAACCGTTCATCGATACGATCTCGGAGTAGAGAGATATTCGCGTTTTTGCGAGACTGCGCCAAGCACCTCTCTATGGGGCCCACTAAGTCGGTTTAAGATATTTGGACCTATATAGGATGACTACAACCCGTTTTAAGTCATTTCTTTTAACTATTTTCAGACCTTAGAACCCTAGGAACATCCTCTCAAGGTTCTCTCAAGATTCAAGACCCAAACAAAGGGCAAACAACACAAATCAAGTGTCGGGAATTCCGTGGCGCTAGTAAGTCTCTTGTTCTTCTTGTTGTTGCTCATTTTTGTGTCGTTCCAGCCCGTGTGGGAGGTTGTTTTAAAGGGTTTATGTTTTGTAAATACTCCCTCATGTTCTTAATATCAATCCTAGGTGATTTCAAGCCTTCTAAAGTGATTCTAGTGCCGAAAAACACTAATTGATCGCTAGTTTCGTTTTTTTGTTGTGTGGCAGCATTGGAGGGATATTTCATGGAAATTTAAGGTCAAATTGGAGTTGTTCTTTATGTATAAAGGTAAGGAACCTCTTGCTCTATATGTATTTAAGATTATCCAAGTTGCGGCTAAGCCATTGAAGCTAGAACTTGTGAGATATATATCGAAAGGTTTGGTAGTAATGTTATTGTTTTGTGGACTGTTTTGCGTTGTTGTTGGGCTGCGTATTTTACTACTATATTGTGGAGTTTTGGAGGAGGAAGGGTGTGGGGAAACACCATATATATGTAGGGTTATGGGCTGATAGTTATTCGTAACATTTCCAGATTGTTTGACACGACTACGGTGGTCGTCGTATGTATGGAGTGATTAGGTTGTGTGTGGACTATATTGGGAGGCTCAATATGTTTATTATTGATGTTGTTTGGGCTGTTTGGTGACTATTTTGAATGGTGTGAGTTCATATATATAGGGGAGGTGCTGTCCGTTTCATCGTAAAATAGGTTGTGGTCGATACATAATAGTTATGACGCTTAAATGATAACGATAGTATCGTTTCTCTTATTGTAGACTAAGGAGTTTTGACAATTGCATAGCTTGAGATTGGGGAAGTATATACAAGGTATGTGAGGCTATCCCTTTCCTTCTTTTGCACGACTCCGATTGCACATAATGTAATGAACGATCTTCCAAGATACTCTACTCTTAGAAGCTAGCAGTACTTACATTATTTTCCCTCTTATGGAACGATTGATGTTAATGTTGCTTCTCTTAGTCTTATGTTATCAATGTTGTTGGTACTTCCTGATTCTTATAAGGTTCATAGTGAAGAGTTAGTCCTAATAACGTGTACAAAGGATACCGACCTTACGTCACTCCGAAAGGTTTAGAATGTGATTCCATGAGTCGAGCATGCATTATATATATGTATCTATTTTACTCTACCGAGCCACGCTATAGTTGGTCGGGTACGGCACCTATTGTGCAACCACTGATCAGTTGGGTTTTACCGAGCTCCACGTGGCCGGGTACGATTCTACCGAGCCTATTATGGCCGGGTACGATATGATGATGATGATGCCCACAGAGGCGAATGCTTTAAAGGTTTATGTATTTATACATATGTATCATGCATTTCATGTAAGTAGCCCTTAGAGGTACTAAGATGTTACAGGTGGTATATTCTTTATCCTTGCTTACATTACTGATCGTATTTATGGTTCCTTGCCTTACATACTCAGTACTTTATTCGTACTGACGTCCTTTTATTTGTGGACGATGCATGTCGTGCTGCAGGTCCTGATAGACAGACAGGTGCAGCTCCCCCACCACAGTAGACTGTCCAGTTCAGCGGTGATTGGCGAGATCCCTTCTCCGGACTTGCCTTGGTCTTGGTATGCAATTTTTGTTATAGACATTATGGGTATGTCGGGGCCCTGTTCCGGCTATGTTGCAACACTTAGGTTCTTTTAGAGGCTCATAGATAGGTGTCGGCTCATGTATAGTTTGGTATGCCTTGTCGGCTAGTTTTTGTTGTATAGTCTTTCATTGTAGCGTGGTAGCTCATACCTTATATGTAGTTTCTTGATTGTCTGGTCATCCCCTGCTATGTATATTCATGCCATCATATTTTATTGCTGGTTGTCCATGATCTAGGTCTACCATTTATATTGATCTCGTCAGCCTTAAAAGATAATACTGAAGGTTAGATGAAATGTACGTTGGTGCTCGGCAAGTGTGGTCGGGTGCTAGTCATGGCCCTTCAGTTTGGGTCATGACACAGTCGCTCACGAACGGTATGACGACCTCGAAGATAGTATCATTTTCGATAATTCAGATACCAATGGTTTGTCTTTTCCTCACTATGATGCTTTGGTTATAACTTTACGTATCGCGGATACCGATGTAAAAAGAATACTGGTGGATGACGGAAGCGGCGCATGTATTATTCACCCATGAGTCCTTATATAGATGAGGCTCGAGGATTAGATAGTACCATGCTGCATAACAATAACGAGTTTTTAATAATGCAGTGGAACAAACCTCTGGAGAGATAATACTACCCGTTCTGGCAGGAGGAGTCACCCTGGAAATGGCGTTCTGCGTCATGAACCAGGAAACAGCCTACAACGCCATTATAAGGCATTCGTGGATACACGCCATGCGAGCCGTCCCGTCAACTTTTTACCAAGTAATAAAATTTCCTACCCCATGGGGATATTTAGCATTCAGGGCGAGCAATGCACCGCCCAAGAATGTTACTGAATCTCCTAGGACTGCACACTCACCCAATAATTAAAGGGGGCAAGCGCAGAAGCATAGCAATCAGCCATATCGGGAACCAAACCCGACATACAAATAGAGGCCATCAAAGACCTGAATGTCATAGAAGCCAGCAAGGCAACCGTAGAAGACCTCGGCCCTGTTCAACTAGACAACACCGACAACACGAAAAAGGCTTATCGGACACAACCTCTCAGAACCAGGTAAATTCCATGAGTTCTTGACTAACAATGCTGATTTGTTTGCCTTTTCCCATTCAGATATGTCGGGAATCCCAAGGGACATCGCTATACATAGGCTGAATGTCGACCCTCTTTACTCGTCAGTACGACAAATGAGGAGAAAATTCAATGCCGCCATCAATGAGGCGGTCAACGAAGAAGTTGATAAGTTACTTGCTAATGGTTCCATCCTAGAATCAAAATATCCTCAGTGGGTCGCCAATGTTGTCATGGTAAAAAAGAAGAACGGGAAGTGGCAGATGTGTGTCGACTTCACCGACCTGAACAAAACATGCCCGAAAGATTCCTTTCCATTACCATATATCGACCAGCTCATCGATGCAACGACAGGACACGAACTACTAACCTTCTTAGATGCTTATTCTAGTTACAACCAAATTCTAATGGCTGAAGAAGACCAAGAAAAGACCACTTTCATCACTCATCAAGGAACGTACTGCTACAAAGTCATGCCATTCGGACTTAAGAATGCAGGGGCGACGTATCAAAGGTTAGTCACCAAGATTTTCAAAGAACAACTCGGTAAGACCATGGAGGTTTGCATCGATGACATACTAGTGAAGTCGAAAAAGAAAGAGGATCACATTGGTCATCTGAAGGAAGCCTTCGAGATATTGGATACAGAATGAAACTGAATTCCAAAAAATGTACCTTCGGCGTAACCTCAGGAAAGTTCCTTGGTTTTCTGGTGCCACAAAGGAGTATCGAAGTCAACCCGGATCAGATCAGGGCCATCGAAGAAATATCAGAGACATTAACCAGCAAGAAACAGGTACAGAGATTAACAGAACGAATAGCCGCCTTGTCGAGGTTCATTTCACGATAATTAGACATATGCCATAAATTCTTCAATGTACTAAGGAAAGACCACGGACTACAGTGGAATTTAGAATGCGTCGACGCTTTGAGAAAAATGAAAGCGTATCTGTCCTCGCCGCCACTACTCGTCAAGGAAGACCCGAGCGAATGCCTCCTGGTGTACCTAGCCGTCTCTGAAGTCGCGGTAAGTGTAGTCTTAGTACGTGAAAACAAAGGTACGCAATCTCCGATTTACTATATCAGAAAAACCTTAATTGATGCCGAAACATGGTACCCTCACCTTGAAAAACTAGCTCTGGCATTAGTCGTAGCTTCACGAAAGCTCAGACCGTATTTTCAATGTTGTGAGAATGCACTGGAGAAAATATTATTGATTAATTAATGATAATGATACAATGAGCCCTATATATATATATATATAATACATGTCCTACTCCTAATACATATGAGATTAGGGTTATTTACTACTATTTAACTATCAAACTAACAAATGTCACCCCATAAAGGTGGTGACAACCTTCTCCCTCAGGGGCATCCTACACAAACCCGAGCTATCGGGTAGGTTGGCCAAATGGGCCATAGAACTAAGAAAGCAAGATATAACATAACAACCGCAAATTGCTATAAAGTCGCAGGTGCTCACAGACTTCGTCGTCAATTTCAGCGTGAAAATATTGCTTGAAATAGAGCAGGAGGCGCTCCGCGCTTCTGCACATTCCGACCTCTGGGTGCTCTACACCGATGATGCATCTAACGCATCGGGATCAGGACTGGGACTTGTCCTCGAGGTTCCTAACGGAGAAGTAATTCGCCAGTCCATACGATGCCCCGAGATGACTAACAACGAGGCCAAGTATGAAGCTGTGATTGCAGGATTGAAATTAGCCCTCAAATATGGCGCTCGACGACTCGTCCTCCATTACGATTCTCAACTTGTGGTGAATCAAGTCACTGGGACTTTCCAAATCAAAGAACAGAGAATATAAAAGTACCAGTCAGAAATTCACAAACTACTGCCAGAATTCGAAGAATGCCGCCTCGATCAGATACCCAGGGCGTAGAATATCAAAGAGGATGGTCTTGCCAAGCTAGCGGTAGCCACCAGAAATATCAACAAGGGGAACGTGGTCACTCTTCTCCATTCCTCAATAGACCAGGTCGAGGTAAATTCTGTAAACCTAACTTGAGACTGGCGCAACAGTATCGTAACATATTTGCAAAATGGAAAGCTCCCACAAGATAAGAAAGAATCCAAAAAGCTTCGAATACAGGCAGCCAGATACAACCCCGTAAACTGTGATCTTTACAAGAGAACATTCGGCGGCCCCCTGGCCAAGTGTCTTGGGCCAAATCAAATAAGGCGAGTACTAGAAGAAGTACACGAGGGGCACTGCGGCGCCCATACGGGAAATCGTGCCCTCGTCCGATGCCTTATCCGCGTCGGATACTACTGGCCTACCATGAAAAAAGAAGCCGCTGATTGCATCAGGAAGTATGAACAGTGTCAAAAGTACGCCCCTATGATACACCAAGCAGGAGAACTCCTGCATTCTGTCACTTCGCCATGGCCATTCATAAAATGGGAGATGGATATTGTCGGACCACTCCCGGCAGGACGAGGTAAGGTACGTTTCCTTTTGGTTTTAACTAACTATTTTTATAAATGGGTGGAAGCAGGTGCATACACTCAAATATGCGAGCAAGAAGTTATCACGTTCATATGGAAAAATATAATATGCCACTTCGGCATTCCCAAAGAAATCAGCTGTGACAACGGACCTCAGTTTGTCGGAAAGAAAACAATCAAGTTTTTCGAAAAATGGCATATCAAGTGAATACTCTCCACACCATACCATCCTGCCGGTAACGGCCAAGCCGAATCCTCCAATAAAGTGATACTGAATATATTTAAAAAGAAGCTCGAGGACGCCAAAGGGCTATGGCCTGAACTGCTGCCAAAAGTACTATGGGCATACCGCACTATGCCAAAAACTAGCACAGGCGAGACGTCATATTCATTAGTCTATGGGACTGACGCGGTTATACCCGTCGAAGTCGTAGAACCTAGCTTGAGGTACTCCAACAAAAGCGGACCAAGCAATGACGAAAGTAGGCTACAAGATCTGGATGAAGTCGAAGAACGAAGAGACATGGCCCACGTAAGAATGGTAGCCCAAAAGCAACAAGCAGAAATGTACTATAACAAGAAGGCCAAAGTACGACTGATCAAGATCGAGGACTACGTCCTTAAAGCTAAAATATAAGCAGCGAAAGACCCTAGTGAGGGAAAACTGGGAACAAATTGGGACGGGCCATACAAAATCACGGCGGCAACAAACAAAGTAGCATTCCAATTAGAGACAATGGAAGGAAAACTACTCCAAAACAATTAGAATGTCGCCCCATCTCAAATACTTCCACTTCTGAAAGGAGGCACCACCCAAGTCGTACTCTTTTTCCCTCATCTGGGTTTTGTCCCAATCTGGTTTTCTCGGTGAGGTTTTTAATGAGGCGACAAGGGGGACGTTGATAACTAGGGATTATGGTTCATTTTACACTCCTTCTTACTTGAGTTTTGATTAAAAATGTGTACAAAATAGTCCCAAAGGCTTACATATTGTACTTGTTTGCAGGGTTTGGTAAAAAAGGTGACAATTAGTCAAAACCAGCTCAAAAAGGAGTGAAACATGGACAAGTACCAAGAACAAGTCCAGGCATAGTGCAACAGGTCCACTGTGGCCGCATTCCATTTGGTGCGGTCCGCAGTAAGGAGATTCAGAGAGTGCATAATTCGGAAACTCAAGCATTGTAGCCGCAAAGCATTTTATGCATACCGCAATGGACTAACCGCGTCCGTACTCGATATTGTGCGGTCCGCAAAGGAGGAGTTTAGAGAGTTGAGACTTTGGAGAATCAATGCCAATGCGATTGTCACACCTCCTTTTTCCGCGCCTAAGGGGCGCAGGGGGAGTTTTTTCCAATTAAAGGACAATCGAAAGGGGATTGGTTTATTTATTTCAGAGTCGCCACTTGGGAGATTTAGGGTGTCCCAAGTCACCAATTTTAATCCCGAATCGAGGAAAATAATGACTCTATATTATAGTCTGCGTACCAGAAATCCGGATAAGGAATTCTGTTAACCCGGGAGAAGGTGTTAAGCATTCCCGAGTTCCGTGGTTCTAGCACGGTCGCTCAATTGTTATATTCGGCTTGATTATCTGATTTTATACAAGTATGAACTTATGTGCAAATTTTAACTTTTAACCGCTTTATTATTATTGTTTTTACAAGAATGTGAACATCGCTTAAAACACGTCTTTGGACTGCGTCACATGAAATGCACCCACAATCCGGAACGCATTTTATTTGATGTTTTGAGATTTGGATTTCGGTCGCATGAAATGCGCACCCGAGCTTAAGAAAGTAAATTATTAAACACGCGCCTAAAGAGACTATCGCGTTATTATTTTGCGGATGCCGTGAAATTCGCTAAACGACCATCCTGAATTCTAAGTAATTTTAAACAAGTATTTACTGAGGGCCCCGCAAGTTGTGTTTTTATTCGGCGAGGCTCATCTCATTCTTATTTTTTAAAAGGAATTTGCAACGTCATGGACATGCATCTCGGGCCACGTCACAATCAATGTGCCCGTGACTAGAGACATATTTCGACTCCGTTGAGATTTGGATTTGGGTCACATAAATGTGCACCCGAGTTTAGGGAGATAACATTATTAAAGGCGTGTTTAAAGCAACTAGCGCATTATTATTTTTTGGGTAGGGCCGTAAAATTTACTAAACGGCCCGTCCCGAAATCTAAGTATTTAATACATATTTTTTGTGAGGGCTCCACAATCCATACATTTTTTTATTTTGTGGCGAAGCTTGTCCCATTTTTTTTATTTTTTTTTATTTTTTATTTTTATTTATTTTATTTTTTATATTTTTACAAGGATGCCGTTTTTACGCCTTTAACAATACTAAACCTTACGGCTTCTTTACAACTACAATCTCATAACTTGTCAAGATTTGATAAAAGAAGTTAAGCGAATGAGTGTTTCGGGCGTAGTAACAACAGGTACTAATACTAATTTTGTCCAAATAAACTAAGACAATGAAGGGACGAGCGAATCAACGTCAAACTGTGTCTTAGGACTACTAATACAACTAAATCAAATGAAATCAAGTAAACAATAATAACATAACACAAAAATGAACTAAAATGCATACGGTGAAACATAAGCAGAAAATTATCATATCAATTGATATATTGCAACTTCAAACATTGAACGTAAAATTTCTTTAATCCAATACATCGAGGCTTACTAACCTGAATAAACAGAAACGCATAGAGCCATGGACCGAACCCCTACAGCGACCTCTACGGATAACCTCGACCGGGAAACCATAGAAAGGTTATCAAAGCTCGGACGGAACAGCTCGCGCCAGAAACTTCGAACACGAACGGACTAACAATGAGTCATGGCTACAACTGACTTTTTCAGGCGGTCATTTGGGCGTGGGGGAGCTGAACGGAACAGCAGCGATGGTTGTTCCGACGTGAGGGAGTGTCGCGACTGGTTTTGGACGTGAGGGAGTGGAGGGCTACTGACGTTTTGACGATGCTGCTTGCCGGACTGGTTTGGCTGGAGCTGGAGCTCGTGGCGGATGGCAATGGTGGTTGACGGAGGTGCGACTGGTTCGTGATGGAGGTGGTTTTTGTTGATGGTTATGGCGTTTGGACAGTGGGTCGGGGACAGCGACGACGACGGTGGAGTATGATCGTTTGGGCAGTGGTCGACGGGCTTGGGTTGTCGCGTCGATGGAGGTCAGCTGGGGAGGGTTTGGAGGTGGAACGAGGGTGGTTTCATGGTGGACTGGGAGGAGGAGGGTGGTTCGTTTGGACGTGAGGCTAGTGAAGCTGATGGAGGGGGGTCAGCTGGCCGGGCAACGATGGTGGTAATGGAGGTTGCTAGTGGCGGGCTGCTTGGGGGTTGACGACGGGCCTGTTTGGTGGTCTAGCGTCGGGTTGCTGGTGGTTTTGGACGTGAGGGGGTGGTGTGTGGGCAGTAATGGAGGAGTGGTCGTGGTCGACGGGGCTGTGACGAACAGATGTAGGACTGGTTGGTTTGGACGAGGTGGAGGGTGATGGTTTGGTCGTGGGTTTTTCCCTGGTTTTGGTCTGCTTTCAGTAGGGTTTTTGGTCTTCTCCTTTTGGAGAAGATGAGCCACAGTGCCCGTTCTTTCCAAAATTCCCAAAGTCCCTACCTTTCCTTTTCGTTGGTCCCCCGTCCATTTAGCATGGGTTTTGCCCAGAAAAATGAGCCCACGCGTGGGGGGGTTCGAGGCATATGTCCCCCACGTGTGGTGGGGTTCCCCATGTGTCCTGGACACTGTTTATTATGGGCTAGGTCCGAAAATTAGGCCTAAAACCGGGTAGTTTAAACCCGAATATTATTCTTTTGCCCGGACCCGAGAAATAGGTACACGTTGCTTAACTAGTCCTATGTAAGCAAAATAACTACCAAAAATAAGACTAGTATTTAACAAAACTATATCTTTTTAAATATTTTTCAAGGTTTAAAAATAGCTACAAAATATTAATAAAACTATTTTTTGTAATTTTCGTTTTTAAATATTAAGATAAAATATGAGGTAATATTTTTGTATTTTTTCAAAGTTAAAAATGCCTATAAAACTTTAATAGAATTATTATTTTTGTATTTTTTCGAAATTATATAAGGTATAAAAATAAAGTGCAATTTTTGTATTTTTCAAGTTTATGAGAAATACATAAACTAAAATTTTTATATATATATTTTTTTTGCAACGAAATAAAGTAAAATAGTTAAAATAGCTATACTAGACCCAATTTCACATATTCATGCTAAAAATGTGAAAATTCTCGGGGAGGGTCAAAAATCACGTGCTTACAGCTGCCCCTCTTTGACTGGAAACACGAAGAGTTTTCCGACAAAGAACGACTAGCCGTGTTTTTGACCCGACCCTTACTTGGACGGACTACGCTTAAGGAAAGGAAGGGAATGTGACCGAGCCCTGGTATCTGAGCTGCCTACATATCCTTGGTTATACAGGAATCAGGCCACGTGTAGTTCGGAATATGAGAGAGATAGTGAAGTTGTACCGAGGTGGAGAGCCGATCGAGGTGCCGTTCCGTCGAGGTTCCGGTCCGCGGTCCTGTCATTACAACAAAAATAAAAACTGAAAAAGACTAACTAAGCCTATCAGCTACTTGTTACAAGGATTCCTATCTCTTAAGTCTTCTGAAACTTGGTCTTGAGTCTTGAATGGTGCTTCTCACAGACTTTGGATTTGAACCTTGATATTTGCTAGTTGTAGGCGCTAGTTCTTGAGCAGATCACATTTGTTCTCCACATCCGTGCTTCGGATTCATTCATTTTTCTCTTTTTCTTTTTCTTCTTTTTTTTCTTTTTGTTTTTGTGACTAGCTTTTGTTGACCCTCTCAGGCTGTTGACTCGCATTCTTGGGGCGAGCTTCTAACTTGGATTGAATGCTGTGGATTTCTGTTGTAATCCTTCTGCTCTCCAGTGGGTCACTGCTTGATCTTGAAAAATGTTTCCCCGTTCTACAGGCGGGTCCCTGGCAATCAAAACGAACAAAACAAACAAAATTTCCTAACCCAGTTTGCACTGGGGAGGTTTGTGAGTCGTTAGCAAAATCGTAACTTACTTACACTACTGATGCAATGATGAGAGTAAACTAAAGACTAGGCTAGGATGTGCATCTCCTATGAGTAAAACCAAAACTCTTGCTAGCAAATGTGTCTGCTAAAATAAAAACCTCAACGACTCAAACTAGAACGTGTGTCTTCTATGGTTGGATCGGAATGAGCTAAACTAGGAAGTGTGTCTCCTAAGGGTGAAAACTTCAGTGACTAGAAACTAGGAAGTGCGTCTCCTATGAATAAAATCTCGATTAGGAAGTGCGTCTCCTACGGGTAAAACTAAACTTTGAGGAAGTGCGTCTCCTGGGGGTACAATAAACTTAGGAAGTGCGTCTCCTATGGGTACAATAAACTTAGGAAGTGCGTCTCCTATTGGGTACAATAAACTTAGGAAGTGCGTCTCCTATTGGGGATGACTGTTTTTAGGAAGTGCGTCTCCTACTGGGTGAAACTATTCTTAGGAAGTGCGTCTCCTATTGGTGAAATCAACTTAGGAAGTGCGTCTCCTATTGGTGAACCTATTCTTAGGAAGTGCGTCTCCTAATGGTAAAACTGAACTTAGGAAGTGCGTCTCCTATTGGTAGAACTAAACTTAGGAAGTGCGTCTCCTATGGGGGAAATGAACTTAGGAAGTGCGTATCCTATGGTGAAACTGAACTTAGGAAGTGCGTCTCCTATGGGGGAAATGAACTTAGGAAGTGCGTCTCCTATGGTGAAACATATCTTAGGAAGTGCGTCTCCTATTGGTGAAACTTGCTTAGGAAGTGCGTCTCCTACCGGTGAAATATTTTTAGGAAGTGCGTCTCCTATTGGTGAAACTTATCTTAGGAAGTGCGTCTTCTACTGATAAAACTTGCTTAGGAAGTGCGTCTCCTACTGGTGAAACTTATCTTAGGAAGTGCGTCTCCTACTGATAAAACTTGCTTAGGAAGTGCGTCTCCTATTGGTGAAACTTGCTTTAGGAAGTGCGTCTCCTATGGTGAAACTGACTTAGGAAGTGCGTCTCCTACTGGTGGAACTTGCTTAGGAAGTGCGTCTCCTACTGGTGAAACTTGCTTAGGAAGTGCGTCTCCTACTGGTGAAATATTTTTAGGAAGTGCGTCTCCTATTGGTGAAACTGAACTTAGCTTAGGAGGAAATGCATCTCCTATGGGTAAAGACGTGGAATGTATGCCTCTGTTATCTGGGCGGGGCTCCCAATTTCAACACTTGAAAAGTAAAGACTGAATTTATGCCTCTGTTATCTGGGCGGGCTCCCAACTTCAACACTTAAAATTAAAGACTGAATGTATTCCTCTGTTATTATGGGCGGGCTCCCAATTTCAACACTTAAAAAAAAAAAGACTGAATGTATGCCTCTGTTATCTGGGCGGGCTCCCAATTTCAACACTTAAAATAAAAGACTGAAATGTATGCCTCTCGTTATACAGGTGGGCGCCTGGAACATGAAATGCAAATACTGAAATGTATTCCTCTCGTTATTCAGGTGGGCGCCTGGTGAGAATTTTAAAGACTGAAAGTATTCCTCTCGTTATACAGGTGGGCGCCTGGTTGTAAAGATATGAAAAATGATATGCCCGTATTATACTGGTGGGTGACCTAGAACAGAAATGAAAAGACAGAAATGTATTCCTCTCGTTATTCAGGTGGGCGCCTGTCGAACAATAACTTTGAAAATAAGATCCTATTTGAGAGCGGATGAACCCGACATATCCTGTTTGAGGGCGGATGAACCCAAAATATCCTATTTGAGGGCGGATGAACCCGACAGATCCTATTTGAGGGCGGATGAACCCAACATATCCTATTTGAGGGCGGATGAACCCGACAGATCCTATTTGAGGGCGGATGAACCCAACATATCCTATTTGAGGGCGGATGAACCCGACAGATCCTATTTGAGGGCGGATGAACCCGACAGATCCTATTTGAGGGCGGATGAACCCAACATATCCTATTTGAGGGCGGATGAACCCAACAGATCCTATTTGAGGGCGGATGAACCCGAAATATCCTATTCGAGGGCGGATGAACCCAAAATATCCTATTCGAGGGCGGATGAACCCAAAATATCCTTAAGACTTGAAAATGTCTTACCTCGAATACTTGCTGGGGATTGGGATGAATTTTCCTTTTCTACCTTCCCCAAATTTTTATTATTATTCTTTTTTTTTATTCCTTTTTTGTTTTGTTTTTGCATAGCTTCTTCCTTCAAAGACTACCTCCCTTGATTTACTTACCTGTTGGGGGTAAAATGTTATCAGCTGGGGGTACCTGGCTTCCAGAAAATTTTCTAAATGGAAGGAAAATTTTCTGCCCCAGTTTGATAATATCCCTTGTGGCACGCAGTTCTGGCATCAATGCCATTTCCTTTACCTGTTTCAAATCAAACAAAATTGTTAGTTTAAAACATGGTGGTTGGTTGTGATACTCCCAACGGGATGGCTTTTCCTTTTTCCTTCCTTGCTTTGCGTTGCACAACTTGTTGGGGATGATATTATGTGCTGGGGATAATCCCTTCCTGCTGGGGGATATCCCTCTTCTTTTGTGGCACAGCTTGGAAACTGGCATTTCCCCGACCTTTTAGTCTAGCATTGATTTCGCCAAATCATGCTCACTGCTCTCCTTGCTTTGTTCATGGGCCTTTTGCTGGGGATATATATTTTGACACTGGCCTCGCGCTTGTTCCTCGCTGACTATACCACTTGGATGTACTAGTCAGATCTCATTTTGGAAAGCTGATGGCCTATTTTGAAGTCATTTCATACTTGTTCTGACCGGACAGACTCTATTGGGGAAAAATTTTTTATGAAAGGAGAAAGATAACACATGACTTTTTAACAAAAGAAACTATAAATAAAAACCCTATCAAATGCAGACACCGACTCTAATGGCCATGACATGCGTATGTGGCCTATCCTCTACCGTCAATCATCTTTTAAGATCTTCAATTGGCGATTCCCCCTCTGACTCTCAATCTTATTCGACTTGTAGTGCCCGAAGGGTTTTCACTATCAAGTCTATCTCATTTTTGGGTTCTTCTCTCAGCTTTCATCGCCTTATGGTGCCTGTGAAGGTTTTCACCGATAAGACTCTCTCATTTGTATCACTTTCCAGCTGGGGATTTGGAGTGTCGCCGGTATGACTCTTTCTGCTGGAGATTAGAGTCCCTTTTGCTGTGGAACAGAATGTTATGCTCGCCGGCAAGACTCTTCATTAGTCTGACTTGACATCTTTTGAAGACTGATCGGAAGGTCTTTCTTTGGACCGTAATGTGGGTTTTGGATAGGGCTAGAAAGAAAGGGTATTAAAGGCTCAAAAGTGCATCGATTCTGGGTTATTAATTACAACTTTCGGAACCAGATTTATTTACAACGAACGCAACCTCTGCCCCAGTTTTCTTGCTTGGGGATATTTTTGATTTTTTCATTTTTCAAAACTATGACCGAGCCGTGAAGCGCCTACGTATCCTCTTTGAGGAATCAGGTCAAACGTAGTTCCCAATTCCTCTTTTTCATTTGATTTTTTTTTTTTGTTATCACTTTTCTCTTTTCCTTTCTCATTTCTCCTTTCTTTTTGTCGTTTTTTTCTTTTTCTTTTATTCTTCTTTTTTCATTTTGTTGTTTTCTTTTCTTTCTTTTCTCTTACCTGTCATGCTTGCGTATTTTATTCGCTGCTACTAATTCCGAACGAGGGGTATGAAAGAAAATAAATAAGGCTCAAAAGGGGTAACGAAGGGTAAAGTGTTTAGGTAGCAGAACAAAATGCCTTCGTCATTCCAGTCTTCAAAACATGCCAAGTGCAAACAACACAATCAAACAATAGATTTATAGTCTCTTCCGATGGTGCTGGACTTGACAATTATGTTAAACCTTTTATTTTTCCTTTGTCATTTCTAAAGCACCGTTGGGTGACACCCTCATTATATTGAACGACCCTCATGCCAATTCAGCGAATCTTTGCCTTTTAACGGTTTCCTTTGTGTTTAACTTGCCCCAGTTCCACATGACTCGAGCTCTGTATGATCTCAACCGTTCTTATTTTTCTTTAACTGTTCTGATCACCTCTCCAGGGTTTGGATTAACTTTTAAGATTAGGCCCAAACTGGGTGCGCATGTTATGTCCCTAGAATCGGCATCGAACAAAAAATGGTAAAAGGACTAAACAAAAAGATGACTGGAAATAATAAAAGACCGGACTTTGTATTAGACTACCGGCGAAATGGTTTGAATAACAAACAACGAAATAAAATCCTAAACAACCTGGACAAAACTTAAACAAACCGCTATGACAAAACGGAAAGATAAGCGGAAAGATATTGACACAAAACAAAATCCGAATTACAATCCTAATAATCCGAGCAAACAGGAATGACAACAAAATAAGCCACCAACTGCTTCTTTCTTGTTAACCAAGGAATGGAGCGTCCTCCCATTTTATCAAACTTGGCATCGTAGCCACTGAGCTTTGCATTAGTATTGCAATGACCATTGCCAACTTCCATATCATTACCCTTAGTCAACAAGTTCCCAATAAGACTCGAATGCTTCCGTCATCAGGCCTGATCCCCGCAGAGTGTGCATCAGAGGTGCAAGTAAAGGATTCTGGGTGTCATTGTCCGGCTTACCACAAACCAACCACCTTAACTTTATTTGCAAAACAAACAGGATAGAATGGACTCAGTCGGTCCTCATTATTAACAACTTTTTTTTTCTCTTTTTTTTTTCGATTTTCTTTTTTTTCTTTCTTTTTCTTTCTTTTTTCATTTCTTTTTTCATTTCTTTTTTTCATTTATTTCATTTTTTTCATCATTTTTGTTGTGGTCGAATCTTATGGAGATTGCCTACGTATCATGACCCCGCATGAATCAGACCTTGCGTAGTTCGGGCCAATAAAAGATAAACAATAATGAACACACATTTTTTTTTTAAAATTTAAAACAAACTGGGTTTCAAGGATTTAAAGATTACCCACCAGCTTGAAAATTAAACAACCCGCATGTTCTAATCAAAAGATTGGTAGACTTAAAAACAAAATTCCAGCCCCCTTTCTCTGTTCGACAAATGCAACCAAATGGTTATTTTTTGCAAATGTGGCCCCTTCCAATTTTCACATGAATTTTGAGGCCGGGGAGGATTATTTTGACACTTTAAAACTTGTCCATTCTTTTACGAAAATAACCTTTCGACAACTGAAAGATACTCTAAGGCTATTTCGGCAAGAACGGTTTAAGACGCGGCCGAAGCTGGCTCGGCTTATTATGACAAAATTCAAACGGTATTCACCTGACCGTCGACTCCTTTTTTCAAATTATAATTAAAACTTGGTGTTGCAAAACACGGCCCTTCAGCGTCTCGGGGACGAAGCTTTTTTAAGGCTGTGTGAGTCCATATCTCAAAATGACCCAAAAGTGGCTGTTTATGCCAAGTCAGCCTTCTGGCGTCCCTTTCGGGAACATTCGGCTATTTATGACAAAATAGCATCACCTGACTTATTTATAACTCTTTTTCATCGTTTTTCAAATTAGAAAAGTCAATATTGCAAACACGGCCTTTCAACGTCTCGGGGACGAAGATTTTTAGGCTGTGGGGGTCAACTGGACCAAGTCTTAAAAATGACCCAAAGTGGCTGTTTATGCAAAGTCAGCCTTCCGGCGTCCCTTTCGGGAACATTCGGCTATGTCTTGATAAAACAGCGTCACCCGACTTCTTTATGACAAAATTAAAATTTTGACATGTTTTTTTTTATTTATTTATTTGTTTTTGGCTTTTTAGCAAAAGGTGGGGTTGGACCCGATGAGGGTTGCCTACGTATCTCACATCCGGTGAGAATCAAACCCGCGTAGTTCGGGCAAATAAACTGTTTTTGAGAAGACCCTTTTCCATTTTCTATATTTTTTTTTTATTTTCAGAACAATCAAATAGACTATTATTCTATTATTTTCATTTATAACAAACAAACAAATTAACGAAAAACATAAAACATTCCTTCTTTTTTGAGAAGGTGGGGTTGGACCCGATGAGGGTTGCCTACGTATCTCACATCCGGTGAGAATCAAACCCGCGTAGTTCGGTCAATCAGGAATAAGTAGATGAACTAACCCTTTTTTGTGAATTTTCGTTTAAAAGAACTACTTTAAAAGAAGCAAGGAAATATTATTTTTGATTGATTTTCTTTTTAAAAGAAAGATTAATATTTTTCGAATTTTCGTTTTTTTTTATTATTCTAAAGAAAAGAAGAAAATATTTTTTGAATTTTGAATTTTTCTAAAGAAGAATCAAAATATTTTCGGATTTTTATTTATCTATTTTATCTTATGGAATTTTGAACTTTCTTTTGAAATTTTTTTTTTTGGATTATATATATACTTATTTTTGGAACAAATAATAAAATCACATTCAACGCCGGACTCTTTTTATTTTATTTCTGGCATTTTCATAGACAAGCGAAATAAAATAAAATAAAACATTTTTTTTTTAAAAAAAAACCAAACTCTTTTTCATTTTCATTTAATGGCAAAACAAACTATTTTCTTTAATATTTTTTTTTAAAAAAAAAAACCAGACAGAACAATGATGACCTCTTTTTTTTTTTTATTATTTTTATTTTTCCTTTGCTTTCAATATAACAAACTAACAAGACATTTTTTATTTTCAAAATTTCGTCAGAGTTTCGACTCTACTAGGACTTCTATGCTGTTATTTTCTCCCTTTTTCACGATTTTCTTATATGTGGAAAATGATAAATCTTTTTTGAATTTTCATGCTTTGTTTTATTTGTAATTTTATTTTTTATATTTATTATTTCTTTCAAAAATGTGGCATGGGAGACATAACGGTTTCCCAGACTTCTTGGATTCCGCAAATGCTCCCCATGCGCTTTTCCCAACATATGAAGCGTGGGGGACATATGGGAATTCCAAGACTTCTTGGATTCCACAAATGTTCCCCATGTGCTTTCCCAAAAAGCAAGCGTGGGGGACATAGGGAATTCCAAGGCTTCTTGGATTCCACAAATGTTCCCCATGCTTTGATTAAAATAACATCATGCTGGAAATGACCAAATGACCCATACGCCCTTGACTAAATACAACATGTAGCACATAGGATGCCGAAAGATTGTCTATTATTTTCAGGTTGCTTGTCCTAGACGGACCCAACCCCTGTGTTGAGTCCCCTAAGTCAAATGCACATGATGCAAATAAACGTTCCTACTAGGGATCCGGCATGTGGCTTTGTTATACTAAGTTCATAAACCTGGGTCAGTGTTCTAGACAGTGTACCCGAGCGGACAACTCGAGTCGAGGAGGGGGCAACTTACCGGGAACCAAAAGGCCGTCCGGCTTCGTAACTTATCCGTCCTCTTTCTTATTTCGGGTATTGACACTAACAGAATAGGGAGTCTCGACCGGCGAGCTTCTCCCCGGAGGTAAGAAGAGAAGGGTTTCGGCATAGTTTATATACAGTCCAAATAATATCAAAGCGGTAAAAGCAGCATTTAGCACATTAGGCTCAAACATGTAAAAATCAGATAATAAATAAAGCCAAATAATAACAATTATTTTAAGCTCGAATTCTTAACCCTGAACCAGTGGTTCTGGGTCAAAATCCCCAGCAGAGTCGCCAGAGCTGTCACACCTCCTTTTTTCGCACCCGAGGGGCGCGGGGGGAGTTTTTTCCAATTAAAGGACAATCGAAAGGGGATTGGTTTATTTATTTCAGAGTCGCCACTTGGGAGATTTAGGGTGTCCCAAGTCACCAATTTTAATCCCGAATCGAGGAAAATAATGACTCTATATTATAGTCTGCGTACCAGAAATCCGGATAAGGAATTCTGTTAACCCGGGAGAAGGTGTTAGGCATTCCCGAGTTCCGTGGTTCTAGCACGGTCGCTCAATTGTTATTTTCGGCTTGATTATCTGATTTTATACAAGTATGAACTTATGTGCAAATTTTAACTTTTAACCGCTTTATTATTATTGTTTTTACAAGAATGTGAACATCGCTTAAAACACGTCTTTGGACTGCGTCACATGAAATGCACCCACAATCCGGAACGCATTTTATTTGATGTTTTGAGATTTGGATTTCGGTCGCATGAAATGCGCACCCGAGCTTAAGAAAGTAAATTATTAAACACGCGCCTAAAGAGACTATCGCGTTATTATTTTGCGGATGCCGTGAAATTCGCTAAACGACCATCCTGAATTCTAAGTAATTTTAAACAAGTATTTACTGAGGGCCCCGCAAGTTGTGTTTTTATTCGGCGAGGCTCATCTCATTCTTATTTTTTAAAAGGAATTTGCAACGTCATGGACATGCATCTCGGGCCACGTCACAATCAATGTGCCCGTGACTAGAGACATATTTCGACTCCGTTGAGATTTGGATTTGGGTCACATAAATGTGCACCCGAGTTTAGGGAGATAACATTATTAAAGGCGCGCCTAAAGCAACTAGCGCATTATTATTTTTTGGGTAGGGCCGTGAAATTTACTAAACGGCCCGTCCCGGAATCTAAGTATTTAATACATATTTTTTGCGAGGGCTCCACAATCCATACATTTTTTTATTTTTTGCGAAGCTTGTCCCGTTTTTTTTTTATTTTTTTTTATTTTTTTTTTATTTTATTTTTTATATTTTTACAAGGATGCCGTTTTTACGCCTTTAACAATACTAAACCTTACGGCTTCTTTACAACTACAATCTCATAACTTGTCAAGATTTGATAAAAGAAGTTAAGCGAATGAGTGTTTCGGGCGTAGTAACAACAGGTACTAATACTAATTTTGTCCAAATAAACTAAGACAATGAAGGGACGAGCGAATCAACGTCAAACTGTGTCTTAGGACTACTAATACAACTAAATCAAATGAAATCAAGTAAAAAATAATAACATAACACAAAAATGAACTAAAATGCATACGGTGAAACATAAGCAGAAAATTATCATATCAATTGATATATTGCAACTTCAAACATTGAACGTAAAATTTCTTTAATCCAATACATCGAGGCTTACTAACCTGAATAAACAGAAACGCATAGAGCCATGGACCGAACCCCTACAGCGACCTCTACGGATAACCTCGACCGGGAAACCATAGAAAGGTTATCAAAGCTCGGACGGAACAGCTCGCGCCAGAAACTTCGAACACGAACGGACTAACAATGAGTCATGGCTACAACTGACTTTTTCAGGCGGTCATTTGGGCGTGGGGGAGCTGAACGGAACAGCAGCGATGGTTGTTCCGACGTGAGGGAGTGTCGCGACTGGTTTTGGACGTGAGGGAGTGGAGGGCTACTGACGTTTTGACGATGCTGCTTGCCGGACTGGTTTGGCTGGAGCTGGAGCTCGTGGCGGATGGCAATGGTGGTTGACGGAGGTGCGACTGGTTCGTGATGGAGGTGGTTTTTGTTGATGGTTATGGCGTTTGGACAGTAGGTCGGGGACAGCGACGACGACGGTGGAGTATGATCATTTGGGCAGTGGTCGACGGGCTTGGGTTGTCGCGTCGATGGAGGTCAGCTGGGGAGGGTTTGGAGGTGGAACGAGGGTGGTTTCATGGTGGACTGGGAGGAGGAGGGTGGTTCGTTTGGACGTGAGGCTAGTGAAGCTGATGGAGGGGGGTCAGCTAGCCGGGCAACGATGGTGGTAATGGAGGTTGCTAGTGGCGGGCTGCTTGGGGGTTGACGACGGGCCTGTTTGGTGGTCTAGCGTCGGGTTGCTGGTGGTTTTGGACGTGAGGGGGTGGTGTGTGGGCAGTAATGGAGGAGTGGTCGTGGTCGACGGGGCTGTGACGAACAGATGTAGGACTGGTTGGTTTGGACGAGGTGGAGGGTGATGGTTTGGTCGTGGGTTTTTCCCTGGTTTTGGTCTGCTTTCAGTAGGGTTTTTGGTCTTCTCCTTTTGGAGAAGATGAGCCACAGTGCCCGTTCTTTCCAAAATTCCCAAAGTCCCTACTTTCCTTTTCGTTGGTCCCCCGTCCATTTAGCATGGGTTTTGCCCAGAAAAATGAGCCCACGCGTGGGGGGGTTCGAGGCATATGTCCCCCACGTGTGGTGGGGTTCCCCATGTGTCCTGGACACTGTTTATTATGGGCTAGGTCCGAAAATTAGGCCTAAAACCGGGTAGTTTAAACCCGAATATTATTCTTTTGCCCGGACCCGAGAAATAGGTACACGTTGCTTAACTAGTCCTATGTAAGCAAAATAACTACCAAAAATAAGACTAGTATTTAACAAAACTATATCTTTTTAAATATTTTTCAAGGTTTAAAAATAGCTACAAAATATTAATAAAACTATTTTTTGTAATTTTCGTTTTTAAATATTAAGATAAAATATGAGGTAATATTTTTGTATTTTTTCAAAGTTAAAAATGCCTATAAAACTTTAATAGAATTATTATTTTTGTATTTTTTCGAAATTATATAAGGTATAAAAATAAAGTGCAATTTTTGTATTTTTCAAGTTTATGAGAAATACATAAACTAAAATTTTTATATATATATTTTTTTGCAACGAAATAAAGTAAAATAGTTAAAATAGCTATACTAGACCCAATTTCACATATTCATGCTAAAAATGTGAAAATTCTCGGGGAGGGTCAAAAATCACGTGCTTACAGCGATCCGCAGTCCTTTTTATGCGGACCGCAATAGAAGCCACCGCGGCGCGGTGCATTTTGTGCGACCCGTGATGGCCAAGTTCAGAGAGCAAAGTTTAAAGCCAAGAAGCCCCACTGCGTCCGCACTCGATTTTGTGCGGACCGCACTACCCCCGTAGGGGTATTTTTGTCCAGAAAATTTGGCCCAGTATAAATAGTTTTTTTTCTCATTTTTAGGTCATTAGTTGTATTCTAACGTTGAGCTGCGCTCGGGAACAATAGTTCTTAACCGTTTTGAGTAATTTTAGAGTAGTTTTATCATTGAATCTTCAAGTATCAGCTTGTAATTAAATCTTATGGGTTTTTCATCATCTATTTATCAGTTTTTTTCTAATATCATGAGTAGCTAGACCCATTAGTTAGGGTTGTGGCTCAACCCTAGTGTGGGTATTTGATGGGTCTTGAGTTTTAAGGCTTGAATGTCTATGGGTGTTTGATATTTGGACTAATTTGTGTTTTCCATGTTGAATTAGTGGTTGCAAACACTAATTTGTGCCTATTTGACTTAGGTTCTTCTTGAGAAAGAGAACTTGAGTCTAGGAAAATAAGTTCAACAAGGAATTGGGGCGTATTCAAGAGATTGATAGCCCCAATTAAAGGGTTAAACCTAGAGATAATAATACCCGACTTGAACCTAAATTGCTTGCACAAATTATCATACCCAATTGGTCTTGAGAAAGTCAACTACGGCAAAATCACTCAAACTACCGAGCGGTATAGAGTGAGAAGTTTAGTGCATTGGTTATATCGTAATCCCCAACATGACAACCTAGCCTTAGACTCGAGAACCCGTCAAGTATCCACCTAGGAGAAAGTCACTTCCCTAGTGCCTCCTTAACTATTTAGACAACCTTTCAAGTATCTCACTCTTAGCTTAATTTAGCATCTTATTAACATAAAATTAGAAGTAATATCAAAACCAATGATGTTTGGAAGAGTAACTAAGAGCAATTACGCATCTCTAGTTTAGATAGGAACCCAATTCCCATTTCTAGCTCCCTGTGGAAATCGATCCCGACCATTTCGGGTAAAAGATGCTTCGACTACTCTCGCTACTTTGTAGTAGTGCAGGGTTGGCCCCGATCACTTTTTGGCGCCGTTGCCGGGGAGCTAACAGTTTTGGCTATCTATCTAAATAGTTTTATGTATTGTTCTTCTTTCCTTCTCTGTTACTAATTTGTGTGTGTCACAACTTCAAGTACAAAATGGCAGCAAACAACGCACCTCTTGGAGATCTTCCACCGGGGGAGGAGGTAGATGACAATGTTGATGATGAGGTTCATATTATACCTCAAGGTCAAAGGAGAGACTGCCAGGCCAATGATAATATTCCAAACCCTCCCCTGCCACCTCCAAGAGTGGCTCCTCGAGTGCTTCCCAACCAAGGATATGCTAGTGCAATTGTCCCACCCCGGATCCGGGTGGGCAATTTTCAAATTACAAATATGGTGCTGACATTGCTGGAGCAGCGTAGGTATTTCACGGGCGCTGCTAATCAGAATGCTTACAAATATCTCAAGGGTTTCGTGGATACCTGTTGGGGGAGCAAGCAAACTAATGTGTCCGAGGATGCACTTCAGTTGAAACTATTCCCTTTCTCACTTAGAGGGAAGGCATTGGATTGGCTTGAAAGACTTCCCAACCATTCCATCACTACCTGGGATGAGTTAGCGGATAAGTTCATTGCAAAGTTTTTCTCACTGGGGCACATGGCAGTATTGAGAGATGAGATCTTAGCTTTCAAGCAGGAGCCCACTGAACCACTACATGAGATTTGAGAGCAATATAGAACCATGGTAAAGGAATGCCCCAACAATGATATGACTAAGGCGATGATCCAACATACTTTCTACTAGGGCATTAACACAACAAACCAGTGCATAGTGAACCATCTTGCTAGGGGCAATTTTATGTAGTTGTCTTATGATGAGGCTTGTGACATTCTTGACGAGATGGCTGACACGTCCTCCGCTTGGCAAAGTAGAGCCAATGTGCCATAGGGTGACCCCATGGTCACTCACTTGCACAAAGAGCTACATGACCATGGGCAGGCTATAGCAGAGCTGACAACTACAATGAACCAGCTAGCAAAGGCACAGCTTACAATAGGTTCAATATCCGCGCCAAGTAAATGCTATGGAGGGTGTTAACATGCTAGTGAACAAAAGAAGACAAAGAGGTCAACAGAACCAAGGGAGTTCGGATCAATTTGACAATGATTGTGGTGGATTCCAAGATGATGGTTATGATGGGCAGAATGAAGAGGTGCAATACGTGAACAACTATCAAGGCCAAAGGGGAAATTCTTCCAACCAACAACAACGGAGACCCCAAGGCAATTGGAGCAATCAACAACAACAAGTGAATAATAATTGGGGGAACAATAACCAAAATTCCAATTGGGGCAATCAGAACAATAAGGGTAATTGGAATGGCAATAATAACAACTGGGGTGGTAACAACAATCAGGGAAATCGGGGGCAAGACTTTTAAAGGCCCCCAATGTATCAATAAATGAACAATCCACCCCCATTTCCATCCCAAGGTACGAGTTCTTCCAACAATGAAATGGGGAAAATCGAAATGATGTTTGAACAGGTGATGAAAAAGAATGCGGACTCTAATGAAGAGCTTTGTACACATCAAGTCGGGCCTCAGCATGAACCCACAACTTGTATAAACGATGAGGCACGACAGGGTCGACCGAGGCATGAGACGTAGAAGGTTGCGAGTGTCGACTCGCATCCTCTGCTCTCAACGATGCCATTTGTTCGTTTAGTACGGATAGCTCCGTCTCCAACTCCTTAACACGCCCCTCAAGCCCCGCTACCTTAAGCTCATATGCCTCCTTCTCTTTGGTCAGCTTCGACCTAGAGACATGGAGGGTATTTTCCAAGGCCGCCATTTCAGAAATAGCAATCGCCAGCTTATCAGCACTGACACTCAGCTCACCCTTAAGCCTATCAATCTCCACCACCTTCTTACCCAATTCAGCAGTCAAACTGGCCACCTTTGCTTGCAAGTTGACATTCTCGGCCATCACCCCTCTACTTAACTCAAGCTCATCTTCCTTCACCTTAAGGGAGGCCTCAAGTTCACTGTTGCGGGCGACGGCCTTCATAAGTTCCTCATCTCGCTCCCTCAGATCCTCGACCTTGCACGCCAGTTGGTCTTCCCTCTGTTTAAGTCTCTCACAGAACAATTGAAAATCAAGGTTCTGATTATAATGTCAGCCACTGCATGATGCTTAGCGCGATATTGTTGATATTTGGATGACATCTTCTTGTAGATGGACATCATCTTCCTTTCCCGGCGCTCGCGCTCGGTCTCCATGATAAGGTTCTGGCACAATAAGAAAGAAGTTAAGATAAAAAGACAAGTCAACAATAACATCGCAGACTCAACGACAAAAAGGAAAAGAAAGACAACTACCCGCAAGGCCATGCATGCGACGTTCTGAGATAATTCCATGTCACTCATCGCTCTAAGCACCTTGCTCTCGGGGGTAGCACATAGAAGATCTAAAGAATACACCACTTGATCGAAGTTCGACAACATATTGTAGTCCCCTAAGACAACTATATAACGATCAGACCTTTCCACTCTGACCTCCACATGATTATGGTGCCCTACAAACTCACGAACGTCCTCCGGGTCGACATCTGAACCTGAGCCTTCACCTTCTACACGTAGGCCTCCTCCGACGTTGGATGATGCGCCACCTTCAGCGGAGTGTACGGAGCCGGCTCCTAGGTAAACCCCTTCCGTTTGGGGAGACCTCCTCGCTAAAATAGCGTCGGCCGTAAATGTGGGCACAGGTGCCGTCTGCGACACACCGATCCTACTTCTGCCAATGTTCACGACCACATCCTTCCCAAGCTCCACTATCCTCCTTTTTCTCAGTGATGATTCGTCCCCGTTAGAGGATTCGTTCAAGAGGTGAGGGGTCGGTACGGAAGAGGCTTCCTCCTTCATGACCATATCTCGAAAGGGACCTTCCATTTGAACCGATTGAGGACTACCCCCTCGAATAGATTTAGTCAAAGTAAACTACATTCCTACAGTAGCGACAACTTGTCGAAATGCAGGGACTGGGGCCCTTCGCCTAGAAGCTCCTCGACCTATCGTCATGAAGAGTCAAATCAATAGATGACGTTGTATAACCAAAAAAGTGATATAGGGGAAAACATTTACCAGATGAAACTCTGGGGCCGTAACGTTTTATGAAGGTGGGCCAATCTCGGGTCTCAATTGCATGGGGCAAAAAACGGGCTACTCAATCCCTTATACCCGCAATAGGGCGGGGTGGACGCCTCATAGCTGCAAACGAGAAGCAAACAAACTCTATAATGAATGAAGAGGAAAAGAAAGAGTAAAATAAGTGGCGACACTTACGAGTCTCATTCCACCGCTCTGGGAACCTGGCGGGGTCGGAAACAATATGTTCGGTTTTGACAAAGAAGTACTTATGCCAAAACTTGCGACTCGCTTGGTCGTAAGTCCCAACCACCAGCCCTTTTGTTCCATGGGGCCTCAAATTCACCATAGTGCTATGTGGAAGCTGTGCGCGAATAGGTGCAAGAGGTGGTGGATAGTAACCTCGCATCCCGCCAACTCCGTATACTTTGTCAATAACAGAAGTATCTTAAGTATGTATGGTAAAAGTTGCACCGGGCAAACTAGATAGAATCTACAGAACTCTTCCACTAACGGAAGGAGGGGGAAAGAATAACCAATCACGAAAGGGTACTTGTAAAAAGCACAGTACCCAGGCCTATAGATTTCCACGAAGTCCCTTCCTGCCGGATCCATGTCAACATGAGCAGGGATGTTATACTTTGTACGGAGAGTGTCAATGTGAGCTTGTTCCATTTCAGAGAGCACGGAGGCAGGAGTAGGAGGAGGATCCTTGAGGAAGTCGCTTCGAGACATGGGGTGTCTCGACAGCAACTCCTCCACAGTGGGAAAACTATCCCCCTGCTCCACCATCATATCTTTATCGCCAGAGGGGAGCGCCATAGACAATGGGGCGGCCTTAGAAACCCCCTCATGAGATCGTTGTGTACTTGGCATTTCTTCGATGAAAAAGGTGTTAAAACAATAGAGAAGGTTGTGAACGAAGGATGGAAGAAGAAAAAGCATAAGGTTGTTAGAACAAACTCAGGAGGAATGAGAAAGGATAACCAAAAATGAAATGGCCAATAGTTTTTGAAAAAACAAACCCTCCACTTATTGATAGGATTGGGTGGCACCAGAATCGGAGCGGAAGGTTGCAGAGTGACATCGAAATTGAAGCGACAAGCCCTCAACCCCTATCTCGAAAACACGCATAATGATGATGCACGTGGAGACGTCGTCATTTCCTTATAAAATACGATATCCGGTGTCTTGTTGAGCATGCTGACCTTCCATTATTGGCCAAGCCATAATGCCTCGTAAGACCAAATTTCTCCATAAGAGCGAGTGGTGTTCGCTTACCGAGGACGCACCAAGTTGCAACCTCAACAAGTGGAGGGACTAACTGCATGGGTCCAAATTTGGATGACCACGACTGTTAATGAGTACAACAAGCGACGAGATCTTCGTAACTCGACATCCTGCAAGGGACGACAGAATTAGGAATATTCTTTTGAATATTCTCTATGATTTGTCTTTTAGGGCTTAGAAGGGGTTTGTCCCTTATATATATTGCGTAAAGACAACCTTGTAGGGGATCTCTTCTGCATTCTTCCAACTAAGAACACTTGCTGCAAACACTTGCTTATAAAACGATTAAATATCAATATTGTTCGATCATTCTTGAGAAGGACAAGAAATATTATCCGTTGTATTCATCTCGTATATCTTTTATTCTAGAGATTATTATACTTAGCTAAGATTTACCCTTTCATTTTCTTTGATTGATTTGTTCGAAAAGATTCCAATATCTTTTTAGTCAAACAATATATATATATATATATATATATATATATATATATATATATATATATATATATATATGATGACCCAAAAGGTCATCACTTGTTTTAAAAGTAAATTTAGCATTCTGAGGCCTCAAAAACCTCTTTCAGCATCACCTCAATTTGCGTGCACAATTCGGGAGCGTAGCCGGAAAGGCATTTTGTGAAAATCTGTGAAAAATGATGAATTTTGCATTTAAAATGAGTTTAATTCGGTCAACATTTTGGATAAACGGACTCGAACCCGTGATTTGACGGTCCCGAAGGGTCCGAAGGAAAATATGGGACTTGGTCATTTGCCCGGAATCGAATTCCGAGGTCCCAAGCCCGAGAAATAAATTTTTAAAGAAAATTATTTTCTGAAATTATTTCTGAGTTTTGGAAATGAAATGAGTTTAAAACTCGATGGTATCGGGCCCGTATTTTTGTTCTGGCGTCCGGTACAGGTCTTATATGTGATTTGAGTCGAATCTGTGAAATTTGGTATGAAACGGATTTGAAATGACGTGAATTGGATCGTTTTGAGAAAATTGGAAAATTTAAAGTTCTTAAGAAATTTCATGATTTTGATGCTAAATTCATAGTTGTTGATGATATTTTAGTGATTTGAATGCACGAGCGAGTCCGTATGATGTTATTAGGTTGGTATGCATATTTGGTTTGGAGCCCCGAGGGCTTAGATGAGTTTTGGATAGACCACGGGGTGGATTTTTGACTTGGAGAATTGCAGGTTTTCAGCTGTTTCAGTGCAGGCCTGCAGGCTTCACATTTGCGAAGCCTGGCTCGCAAATACAATTTCGCAAATGCGAAGGCCTTGTCGCAAATGCGAACAATGGACCAGGCCAGCTACCTCGCAAATGCGATGCATTCTTCGCAATTCCCAACTCGCAAATGCGAGAAGTTGTTCGTAATTCCCAACTTAGCAGAAGTCTGGGTTCGCAATTGCGAACCCTGGCCGCAAATGCGACATCTGCAACCTGCAATTTTATAACTTAGCCGAAAATCTTTCATTTTTCACACTCTTTCAAAACCAAAACACTCTTGGGCGATTTTTCAAAGACAACTCTTCTTCCAAATCGATTGTAAGTCAATTTTAACTCATTTTCTTCAGTCATTAACATCTTTTCACATGATTTCAACTCAAATTAATGATTTTCATAGGGGAAATTGGGTGTTTTGGGTAGAACCTAGGTTTTTCAAAAATTGGGGATTTGGACCTCAATTTGAGGTCTGATTTCAAAACAAATTATATATCTGGGTTCGTGGGGGAATGGGTAATCGGGTTTAGGTTCGAACCTCGGGTTTTGACCATGTGTGCCCGGGGGCAATTTTTGACTTTTTGGGTAAAACTTTAGAAAACTCATTTTTCATGCATTAGGATTGATTTATTTAGCACTTATTGATGTAATTAAGTAACTTATGGCTAGAAACGAGCGAATTGGTGGTGGAATCACGAGGTAAAGCGATAGTAGAGGCTTGAATTGTGTTCGCGGCATCGAGGTAAGTGTTTGGTCTAACCTTAGCTCTAGAGACTAGGAGTTGTGTCTTATTTGCTATGTGTTAATTGTGGAGTACGACATATAGGCATGGTGACGAGCTTCTATACGTCGGTGTCAAGCATGTCCGTGAGTTTTGTATTATAATTGTTATGACTCTGTTGTGGTTTATTGCGCTTCCCATGTTATTATCATTATTGTTCCCTTGCCGGGATGTTATTATCATTATTGTTCCCTTGCCGGGATGTTGTCTTGATATTATTGTTCCCTTGCCAGGATGTTGTTGAACTATAATTGTTCCCTTGCCGGGATGTTGTTGAAATATAATTGTTCCCTTGCCGGGATTCTTTTGTGATTGTTGTTAATTTGTAAATGGGATCAGGTGGCACGCCACCACGGAGAGATATGAAATGGGAGCGGGTTGCACGCCTGCAACAAGATATATGAAATGGGAGTGAGTTGCACGCCTGCGATGAGATATATGAAATAGGAGCGGGTTACATGCCTGCGACGAGATATGTGAAATGGGAGCGGGTTGCACGCCTGCAACGAGATATGTGAAATGGGATCAGGTTGCACGCCTGCAACGAGATGTAAATGAAAGTGAACTCTGCATTTGTTTTCCCTATCCTTGTTAGTAATTGGATTTTGGTTTCTTTATATTCCTCTTGATATTCTATTGTTGTCTGTTACTCCCCACAGCATGTTTCCCCTGCCTAATTTTAATTGTGATTATTTGTTTCTATTTCCGTTGTATATAATTTAACTGCACGGGCTTATTTGGTTGTCTGGCCCTAGCCTCGTCACTACTTCGTTGAGGTTAGGCTGGGCACTTACCAGCACATGGGGTCGGTTGTACTGATACTACACTCTGCACTCTTTTGTGCAGATCCCAATGCTGTAGACTTTGGACCGCAGTGGGATTGCAATTTCTTGTTCATTAGGCTACCCGAGGTAGTCCTGCAGGCATCCGCAGGCCTTGGCGTCACCTCCTATCTTTCATTTATCCTGTTTGCTTTACTTATTTTAGAAACAATGTATCTTTTATTTCTTTCAGACATTTATTTGTAGTACTCTTAGACTGTCTGTGAAGCTGTGACTCCAGTTTTGGGTAGTCTTGTTTAAATAGTTGTATTGGTTGTACTGAGTGACTTTATTATTTTTCTTCCGCTTGATATAAATTCCGTTGTCTTTAGGTTATTGCTTATAATTTCTTGTAAAGTATTAAAATGGGAAAAATGGTAATTTGATCCAAAGTTAGCTTGCCTAGCTCACACTAGTAGGCGTCATCACGACTTCCGAGAGTGGAAAATCCGGGTCGTGACAAGTTGGTATCAGAGCTCTAGGTTACATGAGTCTCACAGTTCACAGACAAGCTTAGTAGAGTCTGAGGGATTGGTACGGAGACGTCTATTTTTATCCCCAGAGGCTACAGAGTTAGGAAAAACTTCACATTTATTCTTTCATGTCGTGCGGTTTGGTTTCTCAATGCTAATTGGATTTCTACACTGTTCTTTCGCAGGTGGGGAGAACACGCGCTTCCTCATCCATTGACCATCAGCCCGAGCCCCCAGCAGCAACTCCCACGAGGGGCAGAGGGCGAGGCCGTGCTAGAGGCCGAGGTAGGGGCAAAGCTCAGCCTAAAGCAGCAGCACCAGCACCAGCGGCAGAGCCTCAGGTTGACTTTGATGATGAGGTTCCGGCCCCGTAGTTTCGGTGGGCCCAGCTCAGGGCCTAGTAGGGTTTATTGCTACCCCAGTACTCCAGGATGCTCTGGTCCGTCTAGTGGGCCTTATGGAGAGTGTCACCCGGGCAGGCTTGCTTCCTGTAGCCCCAGTCATCTCTCAGGCTGGAGGAGGAGCTCAGACTCCTACTACTCGCACTCCGGAGCAGGTAGCTCCCTAGTTCTAGGCTCCAGCAGTTCAGCCGAGTGTGGTAGCTCAGACCGGTGATGGAGCAGCTATGTCTGCCGATGCTTTTTGGAGGTTGGACAGGTTCACCAAGCTCTTCGCTACTACTTTCATCTGTGCATCTTCTGAGGATCCCCAGGATTATTTATACAGTTGTCACGAGGTTCTCAGGAACGTGGGGATAGCGGAGACCAATGAGGTCAATTTTTCTACTTTTCGCTTGTCTGGATCCGCCAAGACTTGGTGGAGAGATTATTGCTTGGCTAGGCCAGCCGGATCACCAGCTTTGACTTGGGAGAAGTTTACTCAGCTATTTCTGGAGAAGTTTCTCCCTATTACTCAGAAAGAGATCTATTGGAGGCAGTTTGAGCGTCTTTAACAGGGTTCTATGACTGTTACTTACTATGAGACCAGATTCATCGACTTGGCTCGTTATACTCTTAACATACTTCCCACCGAGAGAGAGAGAGAGGGTGAGGAGGTTCATTGAGGGACTTATCCAGCCTATTCGGCTTCAAATGGCCAAGGAGACAAGGAGTGAGATTTCTTTCTAGGAGGCGATTAATGTGGCCAAGAGAGTTGAGATGGTTCTATCGCAAGGAGGTGGTTAGGGGTCTGACAAGAGGCCTCATCATTCAGGCCGATTCAGTGGTATCTCGTATAGAGGTAGAGATTTGTATGGTAGAGTCCATCCTCCTAGGCCTTTTTAGTCAACCTTTCAGGTTTTTCATGGTGCTTCAGGCGGCCATGGCTCTTATATGCAGTATTCGGATCAGCAGACCTACAGTGCACCACCAACTCCTATCAGTGCACCGCCGCTTTAGAGTTTCCAGGGTCGTCAGTCCCAGCAGCCGAGGGCTTGTTTTACTTGTGGCGACACGAGGCACATTTCTAGATATTGCCCTCAAGCATCGAGTAGCTCTCAGCATCACGTGCCATGACTCAGGCACCGAGTGTTCCACAGCTCGCCTAGCCAGCTAGAGGTAGGGGTATAGATGCTAGAGGTAGAGGTAGAGGTATTAGAGATGGAGCTCAGGCCGTTAGAAGTGGAGGCTAGCCAGCAGTAGGCCATCCCAAAGATGTAGTTCAGGGTGGTGGGGCCCAGCCCCGATGTTATGCTCTTCCATCCAAGCCCGAGGCTGAGGCTTCCGATGTAGTTATCACAGGTACTGTTCTAGTTTGTAGCAAAGATGATTCAGTTTTATTTGATCTGGGATCTACATACTCCTATGTGTCGTCTTATTTTGCACCGTATCTGGTCATGCCTAGTGATTCTTTGAGTGCTCTTATTTATGTGTCTACACTAGTGGGTGATGCTATTGTGGTAGGTCGAGTCCATCATTCATGTATAGTTGTGATTGGGGGTCTTGAGACTCGTGTAGATTTGCTTCTTCTAGACATGGTTGATTTTGGTGTCATATTGGGGGATGGACTGGTTATCACCTTACCACGCTATCTTGGACTGTTATGCCAAGACTATGACCTTAGCCTTGCCAGGTTTGCCTCATTTAGAGTGGAGACGGACTCCTGGTCATTCCACTCGTAGTGTTGTTTCTTACATAAAGGCTCGGCGTATGGTCGAGAAGGGGTGTTTGGCCTATTTGGCATATTTCGTGATTCTAGTGCTGAGGTCCCTTCTATTGATTCTGTGCCCATTGTTCGTGAGTTTCCTGAGGTATTCCCTTCAGACCTGCCGGGTATGCCACCCAACAGGGATATTGACTTTTGCATTGATTTGGCTTCGGGCCACTCATCCCATTTCTATCCCGCCGTATCGTATGGCCCCGACTGAGTTGAAAGAGTTGAAGGAGCAGTTGCAAGACTTGCTTGAGAAAGGTTTTATTAGACCGAGTGTTTCTCCTTGGGGTGCGCCGATGTTGTTTGTTAAGAAGAATGATGGATCGATGAGAATGTGTATTGATTATCGGCCGTTGAACAAGGTTACAATCAAGAATAAGTATCCATTGCCGAGGATTGATGATTTATTTGATCAGCTTCAGGGTGCCAAGGTATTCTCAAAGATTGACTTGAGATCTGGCTACCATCAGTTGAGTATTAGGGCATTCGATGTCCCTAAGACAGCTTTTCGCACTCGGTAGGGGCATTATGAGTTCTTGGTGATGTCATTTGGGTTGACAAATGCCCCAACAACTTTTATGGATTTGATGAACCGAGTGTTTAGGCCTTACTTGGATTTGTTCGTGATAGTCTTCATTGATGATATTTTGATCTATTCCCATAGCCGGGAGGAGCACGAGCAGCATCTTAGATTGGTTCTTCAGACTTTGAGGTTGATTTTAGTTGCATTCCTGGGTCATGTTGTATCAGCAGAGGGTATTCAGGTTGATCCAAAGAAGATTTAGGCAGTCAAGAACTGGCCTAGACCAGTATCAGCTATAGAGATCCGGAGTTTCTTGGGATTGGTAGGCTACTATCGTCGGTTTGTAGAGGGGTTTTCATCTATCGCAGCCTCGATGACCAGGTTGGCCCAGAATGGTGCCCAGTTCAGATGGTCAGACGAGTGTAAGACGAGCTTTCCAGAAGCTCAAGACAGCTCTGACTATGGCACCGGTGTTGCTTTTGCCCACAGGTTCAGGGCTTTATACAGTTTATTGTGATGCATCTTATATTGGACTTGGTGCGATGTTGATGCAGGATGGCAAGGTCATTGCCTATGCTTCACGACAGTTGAAGATTCATGAGAAGAACTATCTAGTTCATGATTTGGAGTTGACAGCCATTGTTCACGCGTTGAAGATTTGGAGGCATTATCTGTATGGCGTAGCATGTAAGGTGTTCACGGATTACAAGAGTCTGCAGTATTTGTTCAAGCAGAAGGAGCTAAATTTGAGGCAAAGAAGGTGGTTAGAGCTATTAAAGGACTATGATATCACCATCTTATATCATTAGGGAAAGGCCAATGTGGTGGTCCATGCTTTGAGTAGGAAGTCAGCCAGTATGGGCAGTCTTGCCTATATTTCGGTCGGTGAGAGACTGCTTACTTTGGATGTTCAGGCTTTGGCCAATCAGTTCGTGAGGTTGGATGTTTCAGAGCCCAGCCGTGTGTTAGCTTGCACAGTCGATCGTTCTTCCTTATTGGAGCGTATCCATGATCGGCAGTATGATGATCCCCATCTGTGTTTCCTTAGAGACACGGTGCAGCACGGAGGTTCCAAGCAGGTTACCTTAGGTGATGATGGAGTTTTGAGATTGCTGGGTCGAGTTTGTGTGCCTAATGTAGATGGACTCCGAGAGTTGATTTTAGAGGAGGCCCATAGTTCCCGGTACTCTATTCATCCGGGCGCCGCTAAGATGTATTAGGATTTGTGGCAGCATTATTGGTGGAGGAGAATGAGGAAGGATATCGCTGCATATGTGTCTCGGGGTTTGAATTGTCAGCAGGTTAAGTAAGAGCATCAGAGACCTGGTAGGTTCTTTCAGAGGATTGAGCTTCCCGAGTGGAAGTGGGAGTGGATCACTATGGACTTCGTTGTTGGACTCCCACAGACTCAAAGGAAGTTCGACGCAGTGTGGGTTATTGTTGATAGGCTAACCAAGTCAGCACATTTCATTCCTGTGGTAGTCTCCTACTCTTCCGAGAGGTTAGCTGAGATCTATATCCAGGAGATTGTTCGTCTTCATGGTGTGCCCGTGTCTATCATTTCAGACCGAGGTACGCATTTTACCTTACATTTCTGGAGAGCAGTTCAGTGAGAGTTGGGCACACGGGTTGAGTTGAACACAACGTTTCAACCTCAGACGGACAGGCAGTCCAAGCGGACTATTCAGATTTTGGAGGATATGCTCCGAGCTTGTGTCATTGACTTTGGAGGCTCGTGGGATCAGTTTTTGCCTTTAGCAGAGTTTTCCTACAACAATAGCTACCAGTCGAGTATCTAGATGGCTCCGTATGAGGCTTTGTATGGTAGGCGGTGTCGGTCGCCGGTTGGATGGTTTGAGCCGGGGGAGACTCGGTTGTTGGGTATGGATCTAGTTCAGGATGCCTTGGACAAGGTTAGGATTATTCAGGATAGGCTTCACGTACAACTCAGTCCAGGCAAAAGAGTTATGCCGATCGTAAGCTTCGTGATTTGGCATTCATAGTCGGTGAGCGGGTATTGCTTCGAGTATTGCTTATGAAGGGAGTGATGAGATTTGGGAAGAAGGGGAAGCTTAGCCCTAGGTTCATTGGCCCGTTTGAGATTCTTGATCGAGTGGGAGAGGTGGCTTACAGACTTGCGTTGCCACCGAGCTTATTAGCCGTGCATCCAGTGTGTCATGTGTCCATGCGTCGGAAATATCACGGTGATCCATCTCACGTGTTAGATTTCAGTACTGTCTAGTTGGACAAGGACTTTTCTTATGAGGAGGAGCCGGTAGCTATTCTAGACCGGCAGGTTCTTCAGTTAAGATCGAAGAGTTTTCCTTCTGTTCGTGTTCAGTGGAGAGGTCAACCCGCTGAGGCATAGACCTGGGAGTCCGAGTCCGATATGGGGAGTTGTTATCCCCATATTTTCCCCGACTCAGGTACTTCCTTCTTCTGTTCGTTCGAGGACGAACGGTTGTTTTAGAGGTGGAGGATGTGATGACTCAAAAGGTCATCACTTGTTTTAAAAGTAAATTCTGCATTCTGAGGCCTCAAAAACCTCTTTCAGCATCACCTCGATTTGCATGCGCAATCCGAGCGCGTAGCCGGAAAGCCATTTTGTGAAAATCTGTGAAAATGATGAATTTTGCATTTAAAATGAGTTTAAGTTGACTTTGGTCAACATTTTGAGTAAACAGACCTGGACCCGTGATTTGATGGTCCCAGAGGGTCTGTAGGAAAATATGGGACTTGGGCGTATGCCCGGAATCGAATTTTGAGGTCCCAAGCCCAAGAAAATGAATTTTTTTAAAAAATTCTCAAATTATTTATGAGTTTTGGAAATGAAATGAGTTTAAAACTCGATGGTATCGGGCCCGTATTTTGGTTCCGGTGCCCGGTAGAGGTCTTATATGTGATTTGAGTCGAATTTGTGAAATATGGTAAGAAATGGATTTGAAATGACGTGAATCGGATCGTTTTGAGAAAAATTAGAAAATTTGAAGTTCTTAAGAAATTTCATGATTTTGATGCTAAATTCATAGTTGTTGATGTTATTTTAGTGATTTGAATGCACGAGCGGGTCGATATAATGTTTTTAGATTGGTGTGCATATTTGATTTGGAGCCCCGAGGGCTCGGGTGAGTTTTAGATAGGCCACGGGGTGGATTTTGGACTTGGAGAATTGCTGGTTTTTAGCTGTTTCAGTGCAGGCCCTGCAGTCTTCGCAAATGCGAAGGCCTTGTAGCAAATGCGAGCAATGGCCCACGCCAGCTACCTCACAAATGCGAGGAATTGATCGCAAATGCAATGCCTCCCCTTTTAGCCAGTCGTCGCAAATGCGACGCATTCTTCGCAATTCCCAACTTAGCAGAAGTCTGGGTTCGCAATTGCGAACCCTGGTCGCAATTGCGACATCTGTAACCAGCAATTTTATAACTTAGCCGAAATTTTTTCATTTTTCACACTCTTTCAAAACCAAAACACTCTTGGGCGATTTTTCAAAGACAACTCTTCTTCCAAATCGATTGTAAGTCAATTTTAACTCGCTTTCTTCAATCATTAATATCTTTTCACATGATTTCAATTCAAAATCAATGATTTTCATAGGGGAAATTGGGTGTTTTGGGTAGAACCTAGGTTTTTCAAAAATTGGAGATTTGGACCTCGATTTGGGGTTCGATTTCAAAATAAATTATATATTTGGGTTCGTGGAGGAATGGGTAATTGGGTTTTGGTCGAACCTCGAGTTTTGACCATGTGGGCTTGGGGGCGATTTTTGACTTTTTGGGTAAAACTTTAGAAAACTCATTTTCATGCATTAGGATTGATTTATTTAGCACTTATTGATGTAATTAAGTAACTTGTGGCTAAATACGAGCGAATTGATGGTGGAATCACGAGGTAAAGCGATAGTAGAGGCTTGAATTGTGTTCGTGGCATCGAAGTAAGTGTTTGGTCTAACCTTAGCTTGAAGGACTAGGAGTCGTGTCTTATTTGCTACGTGCTAATTGTGAAGTACGACATATAGGCATGGTGACGAGTATCTATACGTCAGTGTCAAGCATGCTCGTGAGTCTTGTATTGTAATTGTTATGACTCCGTTGCGGTTTATTGCGTTTCACATGTTATTATCATTATTGTTCCCTTGCCGGGATGTTATTATCATTATTGTTCCCATGACGGGATGTTGTCTTGATATTATTATTCCCTTGCCGGGATGTTGTTAAAATATAATTGTTTCCTTACCGGGATTCTTTTGTGATTGTTGTTGATTTGTAAATGGGATCGTGTGGCACGCCGCCACGGAGAGATATGAAATAGGAGCGGGTTGCACGCCTGCAACAAGATATATGAAATGGAAGCGAGTTGCACGCCTGCAACGAGATATGTGAAATGGGAGCGGGTTGCACACCTGCAACGAGATATTTGAAATGGGATCGGGTTGCACGCCTGCAACGAGATACATGAAATGGGATCGGGTTGCACGCGTGCAACGAGATGTGAAATGAAAGTGAACTCTGCATTTGTTTTCTCTATCCTTGTTAGTAATTGGATTTTGGTTTTTTTATATTCCTCTTGATATTCTGTTGTTATCTGTTACTTCCCGCAGCCTTTTTCCCCCACCCAATTTTAATTGTGATTATCTGTTTCTATTTTCACTGTATATGATTTAATTGCACAAGTTTATTTGGTAGTCTGGTCCCAGCCTCGTCACTACTTCGCCGAGATTAGGTTGGGCACTTACCAACACATGGGGTCGGTTGTGCTGATACTACACTCTGCACTCTTTTGTGCAGATCCCAGTGTTGTAGACTTCAGACCGCAGTGAGATTGCAGTTTCTTGTTCATCAGGTGACCCGAGGTAGTCCTACAGGCGTCTGCAGGCCTTAGCGTCACCTCCTATCTTTCCTTTATCCTATTTCCTTTACTTATTTTAGAAACGGTGTATCTTTTATTTCTTTCAGACCTTTATTTGTAGTACTCTTAGACTGTCTGTGAAGCTGTGACTCCAGTTCTGGGTAGTCTTGTTTAAACAGTTGTATTGGTTGTACTCAGTAATTTTTTTTATTTTTCTTCCGCTTGATATAAATTTCGTTGTCTTTAAGTTATTGCTCAAAATTTTTTGTAAAGGATTAAAATGGGAAAAGGGGTAATTTAATCAAAAGTCGGCTTGCCTAGCTCACAATAGTAGGCGTCATCACGACTCCCGAGAATGGAAAATTCGAGTCGTGACAATATATATTTTGTAGACTTTACAATGAGTTGACATTTTGAGTACTTAAGTATATAAAATGGACTTATTTAGCTATTTCTGTTCCAATACAAAAGTTCTTTGGACGATGTCCTAAATGAATGCATAGATTAGGACATATATATATGAGTCCCATGATACTTGTGTCCCGCCAATCCATTTTGATACGTTTTTAGCCTATCTTGCTCCCGAGACCCGAGACTCGTCTAGAAAATACCTATATTTGATTAATAAAATACATGAGATCTTTATAAGGTTATTTTTTGTATATACAATGACTTGCACTAAAGAGAGGTTTTGATAAGATGATACATTGCTCGCTCGGTCATAGTTACTCGCTGTGATTCTCACTGGTGTATTGCTAGCGTTTGACATAAGTTCTAAAATTTGTTTTGAAAAATTTGATCCCGGTGAAGTTTGGTTTGAAGATGAAAATGTACTGGGACATTAGTTTTCAAAATATATTTTCTAAATTTATTTTGGAAAAACATAAAACATGATTTATACTCACAAGTTCTAAAAACTATCACAAATACCCAACAGTACCATTATCAATAACATTCATTATATTATCCCAAACCATAGTTCTGAATATAAATAAATTTGGTACAAAATTATCATTTTTATAATGAACTACATGATACACTATCACACCGAGAAGATGAAGTAACATTGTTACAAAATAATAAATAGTGGGCTCTTTTATAAAATACAAAAGTTTGGGTAATTTTTAAAAAATGTAATAGTGATATTTTGGCCTAAAACCAGCTATTGAGCTGGTTTTGGGATTTGGGATTTTGCCAAAATGTAGGCAAAATCTATGGCCAAACATGTGTTTGCCAAATAAAATCCAAATTTATTTTGGCAAAATCTATGGCCAAACAGGTCCTTTATATATACAAATTACAGGTTAAAGACCAATTCAAGAAGAGATTTTTACATACCTATACACTATTGGAAACTTTATTACTCTAAATGTCCCTGTTTAGTTAATTATCAGGCCTAAACAAGTTTTATTCACAAAATATATACATTCCACCTTAAAAATCTCTCAATCCATTATTAGTGTCTTCAATCAAGGGATTTAGTTACATTTTTTTTCTCTCCTCTTCTCTCTCTACTCTCCAGAATTTTTGGTAAATAGTTGAAATCCCTTCTTTAATTTCTTGCTTCAACATGTACAAACAATATCCTCCCATGAGTATAATGAGTATATTGAGAGGCTAAAAATTGTACAAGGGATGGAAATAGCTACAGAAATTTTGTTCTTTCATTTAATTTTGTCAACCTCTCTACGTGAGACCATGAACAACTAAATTTCCAGCAATTTCACTTTTTTCTTTTTAAAATTTTGTACCATATCAAATCAGCATAAAGTACTTTTTAAACTTTTAGCTGCGTAATGCAAACCAATACACCAACTTATATATGTAGCTTAACCAACCCAAGAAAACAAATGGAAGTAAAAAACAATGAGGTAGAAATTCAACATGATAATGAAAAAAACAGAGAATCATAAGAATTAAGACTCAATAAAATTCTCACTACAGTACATCTCAAACAAAGTAGAAACAATTCTATTTACACAAGCTAGAAATTACATCTAATTAAAAGACAATGAATACAGATATTCACACTATAAAAAATGAAAAGTTGAAATAATTTATATCATACAGTTATATCTAAGACAAGAGGGGTTGCTCTAATGGTAAGCAACCCCCACTTCCAACCGAGAGGTTGTGAGTTCGAGTCTCCCCAAGAGCAAGGTGGGAAATTCTTGGAGGGAAGGATGCCGGGGGTCTATTTTGGAAACAGTCTCTCTACCATAGGGTAGGGGTAAGGTCTGCGTACACACTACCCTCCCCAGACCCCACTAAGTGGGATTATACTGGGTTGTTGTTGTTGTGGTTGTTGTTGTTGTTGTTGTTGTTGTTGTTGTTGTTGCATACAGTTATATCTACAACTTATCTGTAACTTTCATACATTATTTCTGTCCAGTTATATACAACTACAATATCATACCGCTTAAATACAATTTTATACAAATTTGATACAATACGTCTTTTGTATATTTTGTATATGATTTATACATAGTAAAAATAAATTTCATACAACTAATTATATATTATACAACTTATCTATAACTTTCAAACATTACTTTTACCCAGTTATATACAACTACAATATCATACAACTTAAATAGAATTTTTATACAAATATTGTTCAACTTTCATCAATATTTAAATTAAAAAAATATATAAAACAACACAATATTGTTCAACTTTCATCAATATTCTTATACAAATATTGTTCAACTTTTATACAAATATTGTTCAACTTTCAGAGTATAATGTATGATCGAGTTTCAATCTGAAATTCAGCCAAAATCAAGTCTAATCTTCACCAAAACACCCTCAAAATTGAGATATAAACTCCAAACCATATTCCCAATTGTTTGCAATAACACCCAATCCCAACAAATAATGATTTTTGAAAACCCAAATTCGAATTCAAAGCTTCAAAGTTTTTTAATGGCGGTCAATGGTGGAATTGTTACTCTCTTTTCCTTTGCTTTACATTACTGGAATTGAGGATTGAGAGATAGAGAGAGACGTAGATAGAATTTCCAATTGTTTGCAACAACACCCAATTCAAACAAATAATGTTTTTGAAAACCCAAATTCGAATTCAAAGCTTTTTAATGGCTGTCAATGGTGGAATTGCTGCTCTCTTTTCCTTTGCACTATATTACTGGAATTAGGGATTGAGAGATAGAGAGAGACGTAGAGAGAGAGAGAGAGAGAGAGAGAGCGCATGAGAGAGAGAGAGAGAGAGGGAGACGGAGAGAGAGAGAGCGCATAAGGGAGAGAGAATAACGATGGAAAATAATTGATTCCTAATATAAAAGAATACTCATTTAATTCCTAAAGTGTATATAATTAGTAAATTTGTATATAGAAGGTATTAAATTGAAACTTGAGTATGGAGGGTAATAAAGTTTCCAATAGTGTATAGGTATATAAAAATTCCATTCAGGAATCTATATAAATATATAAAATAGGGACATAGAAGTCTGATGTGGCACATCCCATAGATGAATATTCTTATTTATCTTTTTTCATGTATTTTTGTATTTTCCCAATCTTTTTCCTACAATTTTGTTCTTTATTGTGATTTAAAAACTCAAGAGTTGTGTTCTTCCAATAAAGATGGAACGGTTTCCAATAAACATGGAACGGTTGCAACAATTACTAAAAATAACGGTAGCAGTTTCAAAGGATGTCATAATGAGTAAATTACATAATGAATATAATGGTGGCAATTAATACACCACTCCTCCTCATAATAACCAACCTTTCACCCAGTTTATTCTTTATAAAACTTAATACAAATAACATATATACATCGACCAAAAAAAAAAGAAAAAGAAGAGAAGAAGAAGCTTTTGAACTCAGAATTAGATTTGCAAGAAAAATATTATTAGGGAGTTAGAGTTCAAATTTCCAAGAAAGAAAAGGACAAATCACGTTTTGCTGGCAACATATATGTTGCATCAGGAATTGTGCTATGCATTTACTGATAGATTTCATGTTCTAAGTTCTCTTCCCATTCTTTTAATGCCCTGCTTTTGATGATTGCACTTTTTAATGACTAAAGGGTTAAAATATTTTCATCATATGGATATATTTATCGCGATATTTAGGTAAGTTCGATTCTTACTTTAATCCATTACAAACTTTTTGTTGATGCATTGACCGTCATTTAAGTATTTTATAACATTAGTTAAAAAGTATTCTGGGGCTTCAGTGCGACAATCTTGCTTGATTAATCATGATTGAACTTTTAGAAAGTGATCAGAAATTGTATCTAATGTCATTTTAAGATCTCTTTCGAGTTAGTACATGAAATAAATTTTTTCCTCAAGCTAGCTCTCTGTTACTTCTCACATAAGTATGGCAACGTCAACATTCAAGTCCAACATTGATTATGTGATGAACAAAAAAATACACTCACTTATTTTTTGAAATAGCAAGTTATTGCTCCTTTTGATTTATTTTACAGGATAGCACTAGAGGATATGGAGCAATTACATGGATATGATTTCAAGAAATATTTCTATTCAGTTACGTGATCTATGTAGCTAATGACATTGAAAAATGCAACCCCAACCTTAATTATGACAGATTATGAGAGGAACAAATGATACGCTTGAGGTACTTTTTATAATATTTACTTACTCTTCAATCTTAATATTTTTAATATTAGTGTTTCCATTGCTCTTACACCTTCTTCCTTTTTGTATTATGTAATATTTTAAAGTGTGAACCAATATTCCAAATGTTTTTCATGTTCTCATACGAGATTCAGTATTCAAAACTCCGCAATATCAGTAGCTTAACATTTTTGGACTATTTTTTTGAGAATTATATTTGAGTTTAATATTTTGACATTTGATAATTTTATTAAAAAAAATGAATGGATAGATAAATAAGAAAGAAAAAGTCAAAAAAAAAAAAAGAAGAAGAAGAAGAACAAGAGGAAAGGCAAAAGACAAGAAAAATGTCTAGAAAGGATCAACTATCTCTAGAAATATTAAAACTCCAATAATGACAAACTAGAAAAAATACCTACTGCATACTTCATCTAAAAGTCTTTTTGTTGCATTCATCGTTTAAAATTTTACATTAAATCTTAACGTATTGGTCAAGATAGAGGTTGTATGAGCAATTCAATTTTGATAAATATTTCATCTTAAGAATTTTTGTATGGTCATCATTATTATTTTTTCTCCTTTTTTTACTTCTTTTCCCTCATTTTTCATTTATTTTATTTTTAATAGCCCAATATGTCATTAATTTCTTTCATTTTTATTATACCATTTATACTCTTTTCCGAAATGTCTCCTTCATTCCTAACGCATCCTCTTCCTTCTTATTAGTTTCATTCTTCTTCCTCGTTTAAACATATGCATTATTTTCTTCCTACACTCATATTTTAATATGGTTGTCTTTTAATTAGTAATTAATTATCTTTATATCCTTCTCCCCAGCACCCAATTCTACCTCTATTCGTTTTATTTTTCATTCACTTACTTCTTTTGTACTCATTTCATGCTTGCATATGTCTTAATTTTTTTTAATAGTTTTATAGGATAGCATAATATAAGTCGCACATATTACAAACACATATCCTAGCATATTTGGTTATTTTTTCGGTTCGGGAGACATAATTTTGACGGATGTTGATTATGTGTATTTTTTCTTTTTCAATTGGTGAGGTTCAACGACAATCTTATTTTTGTGGTAGTATCCTAACATATTTGATCATTTTTTAGGTTCATAGGACATATTTACGGCTGAAATCTTGGCACATGATGGTCATATGTAATCTTTCTTTTTCAATTGGTTATGTTTACCGACAATCTCACCTTTGTAAAGACTGTGCACAAGTATTTATATGGAACAGTGTACTTTGCAAATTTATTCATATATATATATATATATATATATATATATATATATATATATATATATATATATATATATATATATATGTGTGTGTGTGTGTGTGTGTGTGTGTGTGGGTCGCGTAATTTGACATATTTATCCCTAAGAAACACATTTATAATTATCATTCCGTTTTTCCCTTCAATTATTCTCTTTTTTTGGAAATAATTAATCGAATAACATTTAAATGTACTATAATTTTTTAAATTACAGAAATAAAATTACAAAGGATTTTTTATATATTTTATTAATTTATTTTTGAGACCGCACAAAGCGCGGCAAATTTACTAGTAACCTTATACAACCAAAACGTTCACAGCCCATTTGTTAAGTGTTAGGGATTCCAGAATGACCTCAAGAATCAACTGCATAACTGTAGGGATGTTCATGGTTCGGTTTGGATAGGTTTTTCTCTAAAAAGAAACCAAACCAAGTAAGTCGATTTTTCAAATATTAGAACCAAACCAAACCAATTAAGTCGGTTTTTTCTCGATTCGGTATGTCGGTTTTTCGGGTTTTTCGGTTATTTGTCGGTTTTTTCTTAAATATAAGACATACACTACCAAACACACATTTCGGCGATCACATTTTCAACGTAACACTATCAAATCAATTGCCCTTTGAGAAATCTATTTTTACCAAAATATATTGATGATAATTGAATTAAACAGTGATGAATAATTTAAGAACTCAATTAAAAATATATTATTTTTAACAGGAAATAGATTCTTACACTTAACAAAAGAAAACTACCAATTAAACTAGAATGTAAAGGTAAAGAACTGTACTAAAAGTGCAAACGATTAATATTTACTGTAATTTTTAAAACTTTGTATAAAAGTATACATACATATAGGTGTAATAATACATTTAAAATAGCTACTCCTATATTCGGTTTGGTTCGATTTTATTTAATTAAAACCAAAACCAAACTAAATTTGATCGGTTTTTAAATTTCAAAACCAAAACCAAACCAAAAAGTATCGATTTTTTTGATCGGTTTGGTTTGATTTTCGGGTTTTCGGATTTTTATGAACACCCTATGCATAAGGAGTTAAACGAGCAAAAGCCCATATTCTAAAAGAAAACTATCGGTCATTCAATTAAATCAGATCATCTCTCAACTTGTTTTTTGAACTCTTAAAGCTCTCAAGATCATGAGTAAGATTTCCACTTATCCGTTAGCACGAGAAAATCAGATATATCACTACAAAAGGAACTAAAATTGGCTACGAACTTCGTTGTTAATCTGTCACTAAGTCGCTTGTAACTAACATAATTTCTTGATAATCTATCGCTAAAAGGATAAAAAGATTAGCAACGAATTTTTCTGTTAGCTACAAAATTTAGCCATCGCTAATTCCTATTTTTTAAATAGTGGATAACTATAATCTGCACACAATAAGGTGAGGGGAAAAAAATTATGTTTTTGTTGAAAGAATCAACATTCGTCCTACAATATATATCTTACTTCTTCCGTTTCATTTCGTATGCTGATTTTTCATAGGACATAGAATTTAAATAAGAAGAAAAAAATTAACATACATAAAAAAATACTATTAGAGTAATATGTAATCCTAATTATATTTCCACGGACATAAAACATGTCTCAAAAGCTTGGTATATAGACCAGAGGGGGAAAAAGGCACAATTTTGTTTTCTCCTTGAAAATTGACCAGATGCAAAAGTGGAAGTACGGCCGAGCTATCGGAGATAATGGAGAGGAAAACAATTAAGGAAGAAGAGAAAGGAAAATTAGAAGGTTTGCCAGTAGATACAAGTCAACAACAACAACAACAACCCAGTATAATCCCACAAGTGGAGTCTGGGGAGGGTAATATGTACGCAGACCTTACCCCTACCCCGAAGGGTAGAGAGGCTGTTTCCAGGAGACCCTCGGCTCAAAAAGCAACAGAAGCCGATATATTAGTACCATAAAAATGCATAGTAAAATAACAGCAATACAATACAATAGATATGAAGTACCGAATATGAAATACGAAAAAGATGGCTGGTATAGTAAAAACTAGCAGGTAAAGCCCTGCATCACTAGACGACCAATGACATTCTTATTCTAACTCCGAACTGGCTAGTCTCACTCTATTGTGCTGTAGAAATATTCACAACTCTCCCCTAACCTACAACCTTAATACTCGACCTCCATAATTTCCTGTCAAGGGCCATGTCCTCAGTAATCCTAAGTCTCGCCATGTCCTGTCTGATCACCTCACCCCAATACTTCTTAGGTCGTCCTCTACCTCTCCGCGTGCCCACTACCGCCAGTCGCTCACACCTCCTCACCGGTGCATCAGTGCTCCTCCTCTGAATGTGTCCGAACCATCTGAGTCTTGCTTCCCGCATCTTGTCCTCCATGGGGGCCACACCCACCTTCTCTCGAATATCTTCATTCCTAATCTTATCCATTCTTGTACGCCCGCACATCCACCTCAACATCCTCATCTCTGCTACTTTCATCTTCTGGATGTGTGAGTTCTTTACCGGCCAACATTCAGTTCCATATAACATGGCAGGCCTAACCACTGCTCTATAAAACTTACCTTTTAGTAACGGTGGCACTTTCTTGTCACACAAGACTCCCGACGCTAACCTCCACTTCATCCACCCCACCCCTATACGGTGTGTGACATCCTCGTCAATCTCCCCGATCCCCTGGATAACCGATCCAAGGTACTTGAAACTACCCCTCTTGGGAATGACTTGAGAGTCAAGCCTCACTTCAACTCCCGTTTCCGTCGGCTCAACTCCAAATTTGCACTCGAGGTATTCTGTCTTCGTCCTGCTCAACTTGAAACCTTTAGACTCAAGAGCATGTCTCCAAATCTCTAGCCTCTCGTTGACGCCGCCTCGTGTTTAGTTAATTAGAATAATGTCATCGGCAAATAGCATGCACCATGGCACCTCCCCTTGAATATGATGAGTCAGTGCATCCATCACCAGGGCAAATAGGAATGGGCTGAGCGCAGACCCTTGGTGCAACCCCGTACTAACTGGAAAATGTTCAGAGTCGCCTCCTACTGTCCTAACCCGAGTCTTAGCTCCATCATACATGTCTTTAATCACCCTAATATATTCCATCGGGACCCCTTTATCCTCTAAGCAGCTCAATAAGACCTCCCTAGGAACCCTATCGTATGCTTTCTCCAAATCAATAAACACCAATAATCCTGGCCGTGGTCCACTGATGCCCCTACCGCTCAGTCTCAGCTTTCTGCTACCGATCGCCCTTAATCGCCACGACGTTTCTAAATATTAGTTTTGGATTTCAATTTATATATACTGATTGTCAATATAATTTAATATATTATAGTGATAGATTATATGTTTGATTTTTTAGGTGTAAGATTTACTTATTATATACGAGCAATTTAGTTATTGTTATATTAAGGTGGTGATCTAATAGTGTAAAAGTTCAATAAGATTGATTTAATAAACAAATGCATATGCATCGATTTTACATAGAGGTGTACATGGATTGAGTTGATGCGATTTTTATCAAAATCAAATTAAATCAACTATATCGGTTTGAATTAGTTCGGTTTTGTAGGATTTTTCAGATTTTACGATTTTTTTTATTATATGAATATTATTTCAACCTTACTTTATTAAAATTATAGGTAAGTGATTATTTGTTTAGTACAAATTGTAAAATGATAAATATATCATCTATTAAAATATTCCTATGAGAGATTTTTTTTAGTAAATATGATAGTTATTTTCTTAATCGTCTTACAATAAATTTTCATTGATGTGTGCTTTCAAAGTTAACCGAATTTAATAATTAAACATAGAAATTAATATGATGCCTAAATAATAATATGTTATATTTAATTTTAAATTATTGAAATGCCATTTCAAATTCGAAAAAAATATAAGAAATCTTGAAATATGATTATGGAAGAATTAAAGAATGATTGACGCTTTTCAATAACACTTGATAAGAAAATGATGCAACCCATTATTTAAGGTAAACAAAAATGAATGAATTTTATAGTTCTATTAAATATTACATTCTACGAGAGGATCTCAAATATTTCTAGATATATTTTAAAGAAAATTCTATATAAAGTCTTAAAATAAATGTAAAAATTATATATTTATATGTTGATTTGGTTTGGATTTTTTTAGTCAAGACCAAACCAAATCAAACCAAACCGAATTGAGTTTTTTATTCCATTTGGTTTGACTTTTCGGTTTGGTGTGATTTTCTAGTTCGGTTTGAATACTCCTAATTTTCACATAAGCGTTATTAGTCTATTGTTACAATCTTCTAAGTGGATTTGGATTTGGTACGATGGTTGTTTTAATGCTCTATTCTTATCTTAAATTGATGTTCATCTTGTATTTTTAAGTCGTGTCACCCCATATATACATAATTTTGAACTTTATTTGCATAGATATGAAAGAAAAAATACATAATTTTGAACTTCATTTATAAGATACATGAAAGAAACAGAATTTGACTATATTAACATCGATATATGAAAGGAAAAGAAATAGATGAAGCGACAGGGTTACTAAAGGGTGTTTTTGTTCGGTGTTTCTGTATGAGCCAAGAATTATTTTTGATATGATTAAACCGTATTAGTATTAAGAAGGGCTTCATGCACTGCCGCGTGTCACCAGCAAAACTTCGATAAACATTTGCCCAAGGTCGAAGTAGTCTCTTAAAAGATGAAGAGCGAAGCCGGTGAAGTTATTGAAGATCAAGGTCAAGGAATCATCGAAGATCAATGTCGAGCACTCATCATATACAGAGTAAATAACGGCTAGTTTTAGGATAAGACATCAAAAGAAAATATTTCAGTCGATTTTCTCTGTACTTGTACTATTAGAGTTCTTGGGTATATGTTCTCTATAAATAGAAAGAGACACAATGATAGGGAACATAAGATATTCACTTGTAAAAAAACACATTGACTTTCTCTATATAATCTGGCTTTACTGCAAACAAACAATATATACCTTTTTCTTAAGAGTCTTGCCTAACTTTTTCACTCGATCCAAGAACAATCTGAACATTCGAATGCCCATCAATCATTCAATATTGTCAGAAGGAATATTCACAGATCTCACCCTTTTCGGGTGACTCGCACGTTCTTATTTACTTAAATGTCATTCATTGCTATTTATGGTTATTTAATGTTATCTCCTTCTTTTTGGGTCACTGAATATTTTTAGTTTTGTCAACATTTACTGCTATTTTTATAAATGTACATATTATCTTATCACAAAATCAGTTAACATATTTTTTTGGATATTAATATTAGTTAAGATTGACCCTATTCTATTAAATCTAATTGTCTAAGCCTAGATCGAAATTTTGGATCAAACAGTTTGGTGCCGTCCGTGGGGATTTCTTAGCTAATCTTTCAGTTTTCATTAGATCTACAACTCATGTGATTTTGCTAACCCAACCAATCACTAAGTTTTTCTCCCACACTGCATCTATAAAAGTTTACATGTCATGTAACCAAGGAGACAACACTAAATGTGACATCCCCAACAACCTCATGAATGCTATCAACGAGAGCTATGGAACGTTGGGCGATGATGTGATACCCATTGCTTCCCCAGGCGCGAGAGGTCGCCTCCCCACCATTTTAGCACGATGAAACCAAATGGAAAAGGGGCATCCACGTCCACAGGAGAAGAGACACTACCCGCCGTCACTACTACGAAAGAGACTTTTAGTGGTATTTAATTAGCAGCAATATAAGAATGACCGCTAAATAGTTTTGTAAACGAAAATATTAGTGGCAAATAAGCATTAGACGCTGTTACATACCCTTTTAGTGGCAATAAAAATAAATAACCACAATTAAAAGCAAACTATTATTACTTTTGTATTCCCCTCCAAAATTTTAGACTAAAATAACCCATGCCCTCCAATTGTTTCCGTCTATGTTGGGGAAACTAAAAAAAAAATACTTGAAACAATTAAAATCTCTCATCCCCTGTAAAGTTGTCATTGTTGCTGCCCTATTGCGGAGCCGCCGCCTATCGCCGATCCTCACCATAGCGCCACCAACCCCAGGTAATATTTTCAAAAAATACGTTTTTTAATCATTGTTCTATTTCTTCTATGTCTCTTCTTGCTCCAATTAAATATCATTCCAGAGTTTGGAAGGGAGAAACATACAAATTTGCTATGTTTTGGTTGTGGTTAGAAATTGTTAGTTTATGGTTGTTTTTACACCGTGTTAATTGAATTTTTGTTCATCAATTTTAGTAGTGGTGAACTTTGCTTCAATCTTCATCCCTGTAGAGTAGCTTTGGTCGGCACACCCTTTTGAAAAGGGCCCTTTTATAAGGGACATTAATTATAGTTAGAAATTGCTATGTTTGGTTTGGGTGTAAACCTTTATTAATTGATTGAGAACAGAACTTCAAAAGAAGATTCTGAAAGTTGGAAAATTTGTAAGTAATAATTAGATCACTGGTTACTCTATAGACCAAGTTATCTTATACTTTAGTCTTTACATTACTGGGTTCTAGAATATAATTTTTTTTAATATTATTATGCTGGCTATCTATTATCTTCTATTGCCTTCAACTTGTATAGCAATCGAATTTTTTGTTTGTTACCTGTTAACGCAAAGTATTACTTTGTATATCACTTCTACAATATGTATGTATGTATATGTGTCCTTTTCTAGACTTACACATGTTTAGTGACAGTACCTATATTCCCCACTATATTTGATCGTACGGAGCTAACAACTGATAAAAAGGTGGCAGCTATTAGTAGCTTCTCAGTACTTCTACTTAAAGGTAACAGTTCATAAAACAGATCAATTGAACAGTTCATGTGCAAAATTGCTCCTAATGAGTTATCATCGCAGAATATCAATCGATTCTCAACTTAACAGGTAACTCAACTTCCAAAGATTAAGATATTTTTCACAAATTTTGATCTTATGAATTAATGTTATATACCTTGCTAATATTAATCAGGTCCCTGATGCCAACAGTGACCATGAACAAGTACCACAAGCGCAACGAATACATAGTGTTAGTGAAAATACTCTATCTTCTCATGGTATGATCTTGTATTAGAATTCATTAACATCTTACTTCTTTACTAAATTATGCTCAATATTCCATAGATTGTGTTATGTACCAATTTGATTATATATCGAGTCTCTAAGGAATAGTGAACATTTTATTCTTAAGTCGAGTTTCTGTAAATCCATCTAATATTTTAGTAACTTGGTTTGGCCATAAATTAAAGACTGATCATTACGAGCCTCTTACTGCTTCTCCTTCATCTTATGTTTTATAGCAGAAGATGGTGTTGGTTTTAGGTAGTCTTGTGGTTAGAGGTAGTACTAGTTATTCGAAGACAATTCTTTTTTACCCAAGTCAATAGTTGGTATTTTTCTATTGAAGGTATGTATAATTTGGTCTATTTGGGGATATTTGAGGTCCATCATACAAGTTTTTGAGCTGCTTTCAGTTTCGTTATGTATAGCTGTTTTGCCGACAATTTTTCGTTATGCATTTTTTTGACAATGTCACAACTCTAACCCCGAACCCGGTCGTGATGACGCCTCGCGTGAAGACAAGGCCAGCCAATTAAACCCAATTCACTTTTTAAAATAGTTAAACAATATAAAAGCAGTCTAAACATGATTTAATGATAATAAGTAGCAGCTATACAACCCGACACAGCCCTAACCGGGGCATCACAGAGAATGTTGAGCAAAGAGAATGTTCTTGTGTATTCAATATTGAGCATCAGGTCCTTTACAAAATGACAAGGATACCCTTTATATATGAGGGGAAATCCCAACGTAGTATAAATGTGTGTGTAATTATTACATAATGTAGCTGGTACAACCACTCAATCAGCCTGGTATAGACTGTCACTGTTTGTGCAGGCGTTTGTCAGAAGATACAGCTCCTAGGGAACTTCCCGCTTATCGACGATAAACACTGGTCCATTCTGCCCCGATATCGGGCGCGAAGACTCTCCGAAGGCATCGAACCCCGGGCTATCCTTCGGGACCTTCGAGGCGAGATTGCGCAATGCCTTGCCGATTGTAAAATTGGTCTTCCCAATTTTAGCCGTATACAGTACTGGTAAGTGCCGAGCCTAACCTCGGCGAAGTAGTGACGAGGATAAGACACGACAACCAACATAAACCTATGAAGTTAAACAAAATACTAATATAATAACAATAATAGAAGCTAAACACAATTAATGGGAAGGGGCAACATGCTATGGGCGTACCAGAATAAGGAAATCACAGTAATAACGGAAATGAAACAATTAAAGCACATGAACAGATAACATCAATTAATCATAGCAAATCGAAAATGCACGGCATCACCCTTCGTGCTTTTACTATCAATCCTCACCATGCAATCAATAATAAAAATGTGCATGGCATCACCCTTCGAGCTTTATCACTCTTCTCACCATATGAATAATGGAAAAATGCACGGCATCACCCTTCGTGCTTTATCTCTCTTCCTCACTATATCCATCAATATAAATGTAAATATACACGACATCACCCTTCGTGCTTTATCACTCTTCCTCCCATATACATAAGTATGAATGTGCACGGCATTACCCTTCGTGCTTTATCATTCTTTCCTCACCCAAGCAGTAGAAACAATAACATCATGATAAGGGAATCAACAATAGAAACAATAACATCCCGACAAGGGAATCAACTATAACCAATCTCGTTTCAACAATTAACTTCACAAAATAAGTCTCAACTTGAGTCAATACTCAACAATGGTCAACTACCAAGAAAATATCACACGTCTTGTTCAACATGGATAATCATCAATTTAAGCATGAACAATACATAATAAGAGTCACAACAGTCACAGTGTAAGACTCACTTGCATGCTCGACACCAACGTATAGATATCGTCACTGCACCTATACGTCGTTCTCAACACTAATACGTAGCAAATAAGACAACACCTATTCCCTCAAACTAAGGTTATACCAAACACTTACCTCGATTCCACGACCAAAATCAAGCCTCAAATACCCCATTTCCCCTTAGTTTCCACTTCCAATCCGCCCGAATATATTCATAATTTACATATTAACATTAATTGAAGCCAAAGAAACCAATTCAAATGAAAAATTGTAGATCTCCCAACATTCTTCCCAAAAAGTCAAAACCTGATCGGGCCCTCTTGGTCAAAACTCGAAGTTCAGACCAAAATCCGATTACACATTTACTCCCGAGCCCGGATATGTAATTAGTTTCGGAATCTGACCCCAAATCGAGGTCTAAATTCCCAAATTTGCAAAATCCCCAATTTCTCCAAAATCCCTAATTTCTACCTTAAAGAACAATATTTAGGCATAGAAATCTAATGGGTGTTGATGGAAAATGAAAGAGATGAATTTAAGAACACAAATCTATAATTTGTTGTTGAATCACCACTTCAAAAATCACCCAAGGTCGGATTCTATGGAAGAAGATATGAAATTTTGTCTAATCCCAACCTAGGTTCTGTTTTAAAATCACTGGACATGTCTTCTTCGCGTTCGCGAGAAGCCTATTGCGTTCGCGAAGCAGCAGTCCTATTAACCTTCGCGTTCGCGAAGGTATTTCCCCTGACCTTCCCGTTCGCGAGCCATTGGCCGCGTTCGCGTAGTGTATCAATCCCCTCCCCCAGGTCCCTGCCAAAATGGCCTTCGCGTTCGCGATAGCCAGGTCGCGTTCGCGATAGCCAGGTCGCGTTCGCGTTAGCCAGGTCGCGTTCGCGAAGGGTACCGCTCCGCGTTCGCGATCAGTGCCTCGCGTTCGCGTAGAAGGAATTTTCTTTTAGACAATTTTACTATTCGCGTTCGCGAAGAAGGATACATCTGTGCACCTGCAACAGTAAAACAACAAAAATCTCTATGTCCAAAACACCCCGTGGCCTATCCAAAACTCGCTCGAGCCCTTGGGTTTCCAAACCAAACATGCGTACAAGTCTAAAAACATCATACAGACTTGTTCGTGCGATCAAATCTCCAAAATAACACCTAGAACTACGAATTTAGCATCAAAATCAATGAAAATTTCAAGAACTCTTAAACTTTCTATTTCCACAACCGAGAGTCCGAATCACGACATATAAACTCCGTTTCTTACCAAATTTCACAAATGTAACTTACATACCTTATCAAACTTGTACCGGGCTCCGGAACTAAATACGGGCCTGATACTATCAAAATCAAGCATTATTAAATTTCTAAAAACCGTTATATTTCTAGTTAAACAATTTTCTTCAAAAATTTATTTCTCGGGCTAGAGACCTCGGAATTTAATTCCGGGCATACGCCCAAGTCCCGTATTTTTCTACGGACCCTCTGGGACAGTCAAATCACGGATCCGGGTCTATTTGCCCAAAATGTTGACCGAAGTCAACTTAATTCAATTTCTAAGGCAAAATTTAGCATTTTCCTCAAATTTTCACATAAAGGCTTTTCGGATATACGACAGGACTGCGCACGCAAATTGAGGAGATACACAAGGATGTTTTTAAGGCATCGAAACACAGATTTGACTTCTAAAATAAGAGATGACCTTTTGGGTCATCACATTCTCCACATCTAAAACAACCGTTCGTCCTCGAACGAACATAGAAAAGTACCTGAGTCTGTGAAAAGATGGGGATATTGGCTCTGCATATCGGACTCGGACTCCCAGGTAACTGCCTCGATAGGATGGCCTCTCCACTGAACACGAACCGAAGGGTAACTCTTCGATCTCAGTTGATGAACCTGTCGATCTATATTAGTTATCGGCTCCTCCTCATAGGTCAAGTCCTTGTCCAACTGGACAGTGCTGAAGTCTAACGCATGGGATGGATCGCCGTGATACTTTCAAAGCATGAACACATGAAACACTGGATGTACAACTGATAAACCTGGCTGCAACGCAAGTTTGTAAGCCACCTCTCCCACTCGATCAAGGATCTCAAAAGGCCCGATGAACCTAGGGCTTAGCTTTGCCTTCTTCCCAAATCTCATCACGCCCTTCATGGGCGACACCCAAAGCAACACTCATTATCCGACCATGAATGCCACATCACAAACCTTACGGTCGGCATAACTCTTCTGCCTGGACTGAGTTGTACGAAGCCTTTTCCAAGGCATTGTGAACTAAATCTGTACCCAACAATCGAGCCTCTCCCGAATCAAACCACCCAACTAGCGACCGACACCGCCTACCATATAATGCCTCATAGGGAGCCATCTGGATGCTCGACTGATAATTGTTGTTGTAGGCAAACTCTGCTAACGGCAGGAACTGATCCCAAGAACCTCCAAAGTCAATAACACATGCTCGAAGCATATCCTCCAAAATCTGAATAGTACGCTCGGACTGTCCGTCCGTCAGAGGATGAAATATTGTGCTCAACTCGACCCACGTACCCAACTCACACTGCACTGCCCTCCAAAAATGCAAGGTAAACTGTGTACCTCGATCAGAAATGATAGACACGGGCACTCCATGAAGACGAACGATCTCATGGATAAAAATCTCTGCCAACATCTCAGAACAATAGGAAACTGCCACAGGAATGAAATGTGCCGACTTAGTCAGCCTATCCACAATAACCCACGCTGTATTGAACTTCGTCTAAGTCTATGGGAGTCCAACAACGAAGTCCATAGTGATACGCTCCCACTTCCACTCAGGAATCTCAATCTTCTAAAGCAAACCACTAGGTCTCTGATTCTCGAACTTTACCTGCTGACAATTCAAACACCGATCTACATATGCAACAATATCCTTCTTCATCCTCATCCGTGAATAATGCTGCCGCAAGTCCTGATACATCTTAGCGGCGCCCAGATGAATAGAATACCAGGAACTATGGGCCTCCTCTAGAATCAACTCACAAAGTCCATCCACATTAGGCACACAAACTCGACCCTGCATCCTCAAAACTTCATCATCTCCAACTGTAACCTGCTTGGCACGTCCGTGTCGCACTGTGTCTCTAAGGACAAGCATATAAGGATCATCATACTGTCGATCTCTAATACGCTCAAATAATGAAGAACGAGCGACGGTGCAAGCTAGAACACGGCTGGGCTCAGAAACATCCAACCTCACGAACTGATTGGCTAAAGCCTGAACATCCAAAGTAAGCAGTCTCTCACTGACTGGAATATACGCAAGGCTGCCCATACTGGCTGACTTACTGCTCAAAGCATCGGCCACCACATTGGCCTTTCTAGGATGATACAAGATGGTGATGTCATAGTCATTCAATAGCTCCAACCACCTCCAATGCCTCAAATTTAGCTCCTTCTGCTTGAACAAGTATTGCAAACTTTTGTGATTCGTGAACACCTCACATGACACGCTATATAAATAGTGCCTCCAAATCTTCAGCGCGTGAACAATGGCTGCTAGATCCAAATCATGAACTTGATAATTCTTCTCGTGGATCTTCAACTGTCGCGAAACATATGCAATAACCTTGCCATTCTGCATCAAGACCGCACCAAGTCCAATACGAGATGCATCACAATATATTGTATATGGCCCTGAACATATGGGCAATACCAACACTAGCGCCGTAGTCAAAGCTATCTTGAGCTTCTAAAAGCTCGCCTCACACTCGTGCGACCACCTAAACTAGGCACCCTTCTAGGTCAACCTAGTCATCAGGGCTGTTATAGATGAAAACCGCTCCACAAACTTACAGTAATAACCCGCCAAACCCAAGAAACTCTGGATCTCTGTAGCTGATGTGGGTCTAGGACAGTCCTTGACTGCCCCAATCTTCTTAGGACCCACCTGAATACCCTCTATTGATACGACGTGACCCAGCAATGCTACTGAACTCAACCAAAACTCACATTTTGAAAACTTAGCATACAATTGGCTGTCTCTCAGAGTTTGAAGAACGACTCGAAGGTGTTGTTCATGCTCCTCTCGACTGTGGGAGTAGATCAAGAAATCATCAATGAAAACAATCACAAAAGAATCCAGACAAGTCTTGAACACCCGGTTCATCAAATCCATAAAAGCTGCTGGGGCATTTGTCAACCCAAATGACATCACTAAAAACACATACTGCCCGTACCGAGAACGAAAAGCTGTCTTAGGGACATCAGATGCCCTAATCCTCAACTGATGGTAGCCAGACCTCAAATCAATCTTCGAAAACACCCTGGCACCCTGAAGCTGATCAAATAAATCATCAATCCGCACCAATGAATACTTGTTCTTGATGGTGACTTTGTTTAACTGCCGATAATCTATGCACATCCTCATCAATCCATCCTTCTTTTTAATAAACAACACTGGTGCACCCCAAGGAGAGACACCAGGTCTAATAAATACCTTATCAAGCAGTTCTTGCAACTATTCTTTTAGTTCTTTCAACTCTGGCAGAGCCATACGATATGGTGGAACAGAAATAGGCTGAGTGCCCGGAGCCAAATCAATGCAAAAGTCAATATCCTTGTCGGGTGGCATCCCCGGTAGGTCTGAAGGAAATACCTCGGGAAACTCCCGAACAACTAGCACAGAATCCATAGAAGGAACCTCAGCACTGGAATCACGAACATAAGCCAAATAAGCCAAACAACCCTTCTCGACCATATGCCGAGCCTTCATATAAGAAATAACCCTACCAGTAGAATGACCAGGAGTCCCTCTCCACTCCAAACGAGGCAACCTCGGCAATGCTAAGGTCATGGTCTTGGCATGACAGTCCAATATAGCATAATAATGTGACAACCAATCCATCCCCAAATGACATTGAAGTCAACCATATCGAGGAGTAGAAGATCTACACTAGTCTCAAAACCCCTAATAACAACCACACACAAATGGTAGACACGATCTACAACAATAGAATCACCCACCAGCGTGGACACATATACGAGAGAACTCAAAGAATCATGAGGCATAACCAAACATGAAGCAAAATAAGAAGACACATAGGAGTATATAGACCTCGGATCAAACAGAACTGAAGCATCTCTACTACAAACCAGAATAGTACCTGTGATAACTGCATCGAAGGACTCAGCCTCAGGTATGGCTGGGAAAGCATAACATCGGGGATGGGCCCCACCACTCTGAACTATCCCTGGGACGGCCTCCTGCTGGCTGGCCTCCACCTCTAGCTGCCTGACCTCTACCTCTAACGGCCTGACCTCCACCTCTAACACATCGACCCTACCTCTAGCTGGCTGAGCGGGCGGTAGAACACCCGGTACCGGAACTATGGCAGGATAACCTTGATGCTAAGAACTATTCGAGGCTTGATGGCAAAATCTAGCATTGTGCCTCGGGTCACCACAAGTATAACAAGACTTCGGCTGCTAAGACTGCTAACCTTGAAACTTACCCTAACGGCCTGAGTAACCACCTTGAAAACTCTGGAGCGGAGGTGCACTGGTAGGAGCTGGTGGTGCACTATAGGGTAGCTGATCAGAATACTGCATATGAGAACCGCGACCACCTAGAGCACTGTGAGAAGCCTGAAGTGCTGAATGAAATAGCATGGGAGGATGGCCCCTACCAAAAGAATCCCTGCCTCCAGATGAGGCACCACTAAATCTGCCAGAATGACGAGGCCTCTTGTCAGACCCCTGACCGCTCCCCTGAGCTAGAACCATCTCAACCCGCCTGGCCACATTGGCTACATCCTGAAAAGAAATCTCGCTCCCTGTCTCCTTAGCCATCTGCAATCTAGTAGGCTGAGCGAATCCCTCAATAAACCTCCCCACCCTCTCTCTCTCGGTGGGGAGTATCAGAAGAGAATGACGAGCCAAATCAATATACCTCGTCTCGTACTGGGTGACAGTCATAGAACCCTACTGAAGACGCTCGATTCGCCTGTGGTACTCCTCTCTTTGAGTGACGGGAAAGAACATCTCGAGAAATAGCTGCGAGAACTGGTCCCAAATGAGAGCTGGTGACCCAGCTGGTTTGGCCAAACAATAATCTCTCCACCATTTCTTGGCGGAACCTGACATACGGAAAGTAGCAAAGTCGACCCCATTGATCTCCACTATCCCCATGTTCCGTAGAACCTCATGATAGCTGTCCAAATAGTCCTGGGGATCCTCTAAAGATGTACAACCATAGGTAGTAGTGAAAAGCTTGGTGAACCTGTCTAATCTCCACAAAGCATCAGAAGACATAACTGATCCATCACCGGCCTGATCTACAATACCCGGTGGAACTACAACCAACTGGCTGAGCTGCTGGAGTCTGAAACTGGGGAGCCATCTGCTCCGGAGTGCGAGTAGCGGAAGTCTGTGCTCCTCCCCCAGCCTGAGAGATAGCTGGTGCTAGAGGAAGTATGCCTGCCTGAGTGACACTCTCCATAAGGCCCACTAGACGGACTAGAGCAACCTGGAGTATCGGAGTAGCGATGAACCCCTTTGGAACCTGAGCTGGCCCCGCTGGAACGGTCTGGGCCGGAACCTCATCATCAAACTCTACCTGAGGCTCCGCCACTGGTGCTACTACTCTGGGCTGAGCTTTGCCCTTGCCTCAGCCTCTAGCACAGCCTCATCCTCGTCCTCTACCCCTTTTAGGAGTTGCCGTTGGGGGCTCGGGCTGCTGATCAGCTGATGAAGCGGTACGTATTCTCGCCATCTGTGAAAGAACAGAGTAGAAATTCATTAGCATTGAGAAATCAAATCGCACGACAGAGATGAATAGATGTGAAACTGTTCCTAACTCTGTAGCCCCTAAGGGATAAGCACAGATGTCTCTGTACTGATCCCTCAGACTCTATTAAGCTTTTCCGTGAATTGTGAGACCTAAGCAATCTAGAGCTCTGATACCAACTAGTCACGACCTGAATTATTCACCGTCGGGACCGTGATGATGCCTAACATTGTACTCGCAAGGCAAGCCAACGTTATAAATTATTTTACCTTTTTCTTTTATCTTTTAACAATTCACAAGTTAACAAAAGTAAATCAACGGAATAAATGCGGAACAATTAGAATTTAACAGATTATCTTAATACTAATAACGAAACCGCAATAAAACTCCACCCAGAACTGGGGTCACAACTCACGAACGGTCTACGAATACTACAAACAATAGTTTGAACAAAGAAATGTACATATGTTTTGAAAGTAGATAAACAGAAAAGAAATAGGATAGAAGGGGACATCAGGGCTTGCGGACGCCTGCAGAACTACCTTGGGTCTCCAATGGACTGAAGGCAGCTACCCAATCTCTACTCACAAGGTCCGACACTAAGATCTGCACAGAAAGTGCAGAGTGCAGTATCACTACAACTGACCCCATGTACTAGTAAGTATCGAGCCTAACCTCGGCGAAGTAGTGACGAGGCTGGGACACGACAACCAACATAAACCTATGCAGTTAAACAATATACTAACAGAATAACAATAATAGAAGCTAAACACAATTAATGGGAAGGGGCAACATGCTATGGGGGTACTAGAATAAGAAAATCACAGTAATAACGGAAATGAAACAATTAAAGCACATGAACCAATAACATCAATTAATCACATCAAATCGAAAATTCACGGATCACCCTTCGTACTTTTACTATCAATCCTCACCATGCAATCAATAATAAAAATGTGCATGGCATCACCCTTCGTGCTTTATCACTCTTCCTCACCATATGAATAATAGAAATATGCACGACATCACCCTTCGTACTTTATCTCTCTTCCTCACCATATGCATCAATATAAATGTACATGTACACCACATCACCCTTCGTGCTTTATCACTCTTCCTCGCCATATGCATAAGTATGAATGTGCATGGTATCACCCTTCGTGCTTTATCCTTCTTTCTTCACCCAAGCAGTAGAAACAATAACATCACGACAAGGGAATCAACAATAGAAACAATAACATCCCGGCAGGGGAATCAGCTATAACCAATCTCGTTTCAATAGTTAACTTTACAAAATAAGTCTCAACTTGAGTCAATACTCAACAATGGTCAACTACCAAGAAAAAATCATAAGTCTTGTTCCACATGGATAATCATCAATTTAAGCATGAACAATACATAATAAGAGTCACAACAATCATAGTACAAGACTCACTTGCATGCTCGACACCAATATATAGATACTCGTCACTACACTTATACGTCGTACTCAACACTAACACGTAGAAAATAAGACAACAACACCTATTCCCTCAAGCTAAGGTTAGACCAAATACTTACCTCGATTCCATTGCCAAAATCAAGCCTCAAATACTGCTTTCCCCTTAGTTTTCACTTCCAATCCGCCCGAATCTATTCATAATTTACTTATTAATATTAATTGAAGCTAAAGAAACCAATTCAAATGAAAAATTATAGATTTCCCAACATTTTTCCCCAAAAGTCAAAACCCGACCCTGGGCCCGCTTGGTCAAAACTCGAAGTTTGGACCAAAACCCGATTGCCTATTTACCCACTAGTCTGGATATGTAATTAGTTACGGAATCCGACCCCAAATCGAGGTCTAAATTCGCAAATTTACAAAATCCCCAATTTCCCAAAATCCCTAATTTCTACTCTTAAAGAACAAGATTTAGCCCTAAAAATCTAATGGGTGTTGATGGAAAATGAAAGAGATGAGTTTAACCACTTCAAAAATCGCCCAAGGTCGGATTCTATGGAAAAAAGATATGAAATTTTGGTCTAATCCCGACCTAGGTTCTGTTTTAAAATCACTAGACAGGTCTTCTTCACGTTCGCGAGAAGCTTGTCGCGTTCGCGAACAGTAGTCCTATCAACCTTCACATTTGCGAGACACACTACGCATTCGCGAAGGTATTTCCCCCTAACCTTCTCGTTCGCGAGCCGCTGGCTGCGTTCGCGTAGTGTATCAATCCCCTCCCCCAGGTCCCTGCCAAAATGGCCTTCGCATTCACGATATCCAGGTCGCGTTCGCGAAGGGTAACGCCCCCAACGCTCTGCGTTTGAAACTTCTGCCTCGCGTTCGCGTAGAAGGAATTTTCCCTCAAACAATTTTACTATTCGCGTTCGTGAGAGTTCCTTCGCGAACGTGAAGAAGGATACGTTTGTGCACCTGCAACAGCAAAACAACAGATATCTCTAAGTCCAGAACACCCCGTGGTCTATCCAAAACTCACTTGAGTTCTCGGGGTTCCAAACTAAACATTCATACAAGTCTAAAAATATCATACGGACTTACTCGCGCGATCAAATCGCCAAAATAACACCTAGAACTACGAATTTAGCATCAAAATCAATGAAAATTTCAAGAACTCTTAAAGTTTCTATTTCCACAACCGAGGGTCCGAATCACGTCATATAAATTCCCTTTCTTACCAAATATCACAGATGTAACTTACATATCGTATCAAACCTGTACCCGGCTCCGGAACCAAAATACGGGCCCGATACTATCAAAATCAAGCATTGTTAAATTTCTAAAAACCATCATATTTCTAGTTAAACAATTTTCTTCAAAAATTCATTTCTCGGGATAGGAACCTTGAAATTCAAATCCGGGCATACGCCCAAGTCCAATATTTTCTACGGACCCTCCAGGACCGTCAAATCATGGGTACGGGTCCGTTTACCCAAAATGTTGTCCGAAGTCAACTTAATTAAATTTTAAAGGCAAAATTTAGCCTTTTTCTCAAATTTTCACATTAAGGCTTTTCGGATATACGCCCGGATTCTGCACACAAATTGAGGAGGGACAAAATGAGGTTTTTAAGGCCACATAACATAGATTTGACTTCTAAAATAAGAGATGACCTTTTAGGTCATCACAATACCAAAGAAACTTGTTATAAGCTACATGGATATCCACCTGGCTTTAAAGGAAAGAGGAATTAACTGTACAGACGAGGAAATGCAGTGGTGAGTGACAACAATCATGGTCAAGAGAATGCCATGTCCAAAGGTAGGGCTGAAGTACATCAAGGAATGGCTAATTTCTTCACTGAAGAGCAATATGGGCAGATAATGAGGTTGTTGAACAAGGAGAAGTCAGAGGATCACATGGCTAACATGGGAGGTAATGATGCTTCATAATTTTTTGAAATTCAGAGATCCTTGGATTATAGATACTGGAGCAACTAATCATATGACTTCAAATCATAATTTGTTGAATAATGTGGTCAATTTACTTGAACATAAGCGAGGTAATGTGCAGCTTCCAAATGGTAAGTCTGTCCCTGTCACCTATCAAGGAAGTTACAATCTCACAGGTCCTGGAACACACAGAATGTTGGAAAAAAGTTCACTGAGCACTACAACTCCCTTGTTAACAAGGGAGTTGTAGTGCTCAGTGAACTTTTTTCCAACATTCTGTGTGTTCCAGGACCTGTATACAAGGAGGGTGAAAGGCATTGGTAAGGAGAGATGTGGCCTTTATCTGTTGATCCCAAGGAAGATTGACAAGAATAAGGAAGCACAAATAATTAGGAATTATCTTGCAGCAGAAATGAAGACTGATATATTCACCTAGAATAAAAAGCTTGGACACATACCTGTAGTGGTCATGAAGAAGCTGGATCTTTTGAAGAATAAGGAGATATCAATTTGTAGTTTTGAAAGATGTACTGTATGTCCATTGGCTAGACAAACAAGTAAACCATTTACTCTTAATAACAGTAGAGCTACAAAGATTTTTCAATTAGTTCATGTGGACATTTGGGGACCATATAAAGTTCATACATATAATAAAAATAGGTACTTTCTAACACTTGTAGATGATCACTCAAAGAAGATTTGGGTACTTCTGATGAAATTGAAAAGTGAAACCCTTGTCTTGTTGAGATCCTTTTTTAAATTAGTGCATGTGCAATTTGGAAAGGATGCTAAAATGCTGAGAACTGATAATGATGTAGAATTTTTTATCACAGAGTGTAGAGATTTCTTAGCAGGTTGTGGTGTCATCCATCAGAGCAGTTGTCCACACACTCCACAACAAAATAGAGTGGTGGAGAGGAGACACAGGCACATTTTGGAAGTTGCAAGATCCTTAAGGTTTTAGGGAAACATCCCATTGTATTTCTGGGGAGATTGTGTACTGACAACAGTCTACCTCATCAACAGAGTACCCTCCTCAGTTATAGGCGACATGTCTCCATATGAAGTTTTTCATAAGGCCAAGCCAAGTTTGTTACATCTAAGGACCATGGGTTGTTTATGTTATGCTACAATCACAGAGAAGGTTGATAGGTTTTCACCAAGAGCAATAGCTGCAGTTAAAATGGGATACTCAGAATCACAGAAGGGTTACAAGCTGTATGTTCCCAAGGGGAAGAAGTTCTTTGTGAACAGAGATGTGACCTTTAGTGAAGACATCTTTCCTTTTCAATCTATGAAGAGAACAACAGACACTCCTTTGTTTCTGGAATTGCAGGATGATCAGACAGTCCATCAAGCTAGTCCTACTCATGTGGAAACTCAACATACAGAGAAGGTGACTGACATACAAAGTACATCCACCATGCCTGCAGTATCACTTGAGAATCAACATATGCCACAAGTCGAACAGACTAATGAGAATGAGGTAGTAGCAGATGCTGATCAAGCCTCTAAAGTCCAACAGTCCATTGCAGAACCTGAACTATAGCCCAGAAGATCTTCAAGAGATTCTTGACCTCCAACATGGCTGAAAGATGATGTTTGTCCAGGCAAAAGAAGTTCTTACTCAAATTGTGTGTATCCTTTGTTCAATTACCTAAGTTATAACTCTGTTTGAAAAGAGTATAAGTCCTTCTCAGCTGTTGTATCAGCGGAAGAACCTACATCTTTTGTGGAGGTTATGAAGGATCCTAGATGGGTTGAGGCAATGAAGGCAGAGGTTGATGCTCTTGTTCTGAATAATACCTGGGAGGTAGTTGACATACCTAAAAGGAAAGTTCCTATTGGGTGCAGATGGGTGTACAAGATAAAATATAAATCAAATGGGGAGGTTGAAAGGTTCAAAGCTAGGCTGGTTGCTAGGGACTATAGCCAACAGGAGGGTCTAGATTATCAGGAGACCTTCTCTCTAGTGGTGAAAATGGTTACAGTAAGGGCAATCATTTCCTTGGCTGCTATTAATCAGTGAAGCCTTTACTAAATGGATGTCTGTAATGCCTTTCTTCAGGGTGACCTGGAAGAGGAAGTTTACATGCAGCTCCCACCTGGTTTTGGTAGTCAAGGGGGGAATAAGGCTTGTAGGCTACTCAAATCACTTTATGTGCTTAAACAAGCATCAAGACAATGGAACTTGAAGCTTATAGAAGCCTTTTTACAAGCAGGATTTTCCCAAAGCAAACATGATCATTCTCTGTTTATTCTAAGAAAGCACAACAGACTTGTTATCATTCTTGTCTCTGTTGATGATCTCCTGATCACAGGAGGTGATGAAACTCTAATACAAAAAGCCAAAACTATACTGCACAAGGCCTTTAAGATTAAAGGCTTGGGGTCATTAAAGTACTTCTTGGGAATATAAGTAAGTAGGTCTCAGAAAGGCATATTGTTGTGTCAGAGGAAGTATGAAGTTGAGCTCATAGCTGAGTTGGGATTGACAGGCTCAAAGCCAGCTGTAACACCAATGGAGCATAACAGAAAGCTAACAACTGTGGAATATGATGCACATTGTGATCTAAATGATGATTCACAACTTACAAATATGAAAGAGTATCAAAGGCTCATAGAGAAGCTTCTTTACTTAATACTGACAAGGCTTGATATTACATATACAGTGCAGCCTTGAGCCAATTCATGCAAGCACCTAAGAGATCTCATCTGGAAGTAGCATACAGTTTGGTAAGGTACATTAAAAGTGAGCCAGGTCTAGGCATTCTAATGAGTGCAATAGGTGACATGACCTTGAGAGCATACAGTGATGTAGACTGGGCTAGTTGCCCATTTTAAAAAAAATCTGTGACAGGGTATTTGGTGAAGTTTGGTGACTCATTGATATTATGAAAAAAACAGAATATAATTGCAAGGAGTTCAACAGAATCAGAATATAGAAGCATGGCAATGACAGTTTCTGAATTGATCTGGTTATTTGGAGTGTTCAAAGAGCTAGGAATTGCAGTTGCTACTTCTATTCAGTTCTTCACAGATAGCAAACCAGCAATGCCAATAGCCAACAATCCAGTATTTCATGGCGCACCAAGCATATAGAGATTGACTGTCATTTTATAAGGGAAAAGGTACAAGAAGGATCGATCCATCATGTATATGTTCCAAAAGAAGAACAAGAGGCAGATATATTGACCAAAGGACTTGGCAATGTGCAACATTATCATTTACTGTCCAAGCAAGGTGTTTTGAATATTTTTACAGCACCTAGCTTGAGGGGGGGGGGGTATTGAGATGAAGAAGATAACAGCTGGTGACAGCTGTGAATTTCACGGCTTAGTGGGTGCGCATGCTATAGGATGACAGTTGTGTAATGTTAGCCTAGTTAATTATGTTAGTTAGCTAGCTAATAGATTAAGTTAATTAGCTTCCAAAACGTGTAATATATATATATATAGCTTGGCTTTGTAAATGATTCATTAGAGTTTTTAATACAATTGAGAGTTCCCTTCTAGGATCGACCTTCTCTTCTTCGATACATTCAGGAGCTCAAATCTCACTCTTCAATAGCGAGATTTAACATAAAAAGTCAGTGCTTTGGCTCCCTAGCTACCTTTGGTTGTTGCCTTTAAAGGGTGAATTTAGGACGAATATGTATGCGTAAGAAACTTTTAAAAATAAATAAAATATTATAAGATCGCAATATTTTTGAACACACTAACTCTAAATCCAAAATTGGTCTCTACGACAAACTCGTGTGTTTTTACGCCAGGTCTTTTTAAATCTTTTTAAATGGTGTAATTCATACAAGGTTCGTGTTGTACTCCCACCAATTTAAACTGAGTGTAATGCTCTTTACCATTTATAAACCATAGGAATTTTTACCTCATATAGCAAAGGTTAACACCTTATTTATATTAAATAAATACTATTTAAATACTAAGCACATTATTTTTTTGTTTTTCTCTCTCCCTTTTAAGATTTTTCTCTCTCATAATTACCGTATTTCATTAAAACTTCTCAATACACGTTCTTTCTCTCTCTTATTTTGATACACTCTATTCTTTTTCCCATTCATTGTAAACTCGCCCAAAACCAGAGAAACCTGTCACCCACACCGCTTCCTTCTTCCCCAATCTCGGTATAAACCCTAATTTTCTCTCTATTGTTGTCATTTGTTTCTATAATTAGTGTGGTAAGTATTTAATTTTTTTGATTTTCGCTATTTTTGTTTATTCTCAACATCTCTACTCACCAAGTTTTCTCTAATCAACAGTATCCAAGCGTATCCTCACAATGTCTTATTCAACACCCTGCAAGTTGATTACCAGAGGTATACCCACTAAAATTTTGACATTCGATGGGCCCTCTTTCTCCTTGCAAATCACTCAAGGGGAATTGGATGCAGGTTTAGCTAAAAATATGGTATTGGAGAAGAGAACAAAATCTCGCCATGACAGGTTCAAAGAAACCCAAGTTGAAAAATCATTGAAGGAAACAAGACTTCCCATTGCGAAAAAGAGGGAAAAACATATTTCTGAAGCTTCATCTGTCAAGAGGAAGGAGGTCGAAGCAAGTAAAAGCTCGGATACACTGGAAGAAAAGGTAATTTCTGATGTATTCATCTGTACTGTTGATGTATTCATATGTATTTATATGTATAAACCTGTTGACTTCTCTGTTTTTTATGTATATAAATACATGTACATGTATTTAAATTTATTCTAAAAGGATATTCAATGTATTTTTGTACTTAAAGATATCAATGATACAAATATGTATATGTATTCTGATGTATGCAAATTGACTTTTATTGAATTGTATGTTGCATAATGCATTTTAGATTTATTTAGATGTATTCAAATAGTTCTTTCACTGTTTTTTACCTTAATAGACTGACCTTTTCATATTGCATATAGTTGTATTTATAAGGATTTTCAAAGTTCTCATCACTGTTTTATTCTAATTGCAATGTCTTTATTTGTTGTATGCGTACGTATTATGTGTACATATATTTCTATCACTGATATCTTACTCCAGTTTATTTTTGCAGTTTGTATTTAGTTGTATTCATATGTATTCATATCAGTTGTACTATGAAATATGTGGTGTATTCAGTTATATTTATATGTATTTATTCTTGTTAAATGCAGGGAATTAAGCTGTTTGTGAAAAACAACCTATATTTGCACCGCATATCAGTGTATATACTAACACAGAGATAGTCTCCGAGCTAAAAGAAAATCTTACTCCAGAGCAGTATAAACAACTGGGTAATACTTGTTTTGGAATTTTTCTTCAAATAAAGCGTTGTGAAGTCCAACATTAACTCTTCAGATGCTTCATGGCTCTCCAGTTAGATGGAAGTCCTGACGATGTATTTTCAATACACGTCAATGGTACTTCATTATCTTTCTCAATAAGGGAGTTTGCGCTTGAGACTAGCCTCAAATGTGTTGGTAACACTGCTGATTTCAGTTCAATGAAAAGGTTTCTAACCGGATTATTGAGACTTACTTTGGAGGTGCCAATCTTGTAAAAAAGAAAGATTTGTTGAAATGCTTTGCTGACAAGAATTGAGGTTACGACAACGATGGGGATGCCTTAAAGATAGTTGTGTTGTATTTAATACACACATTCATTTTTTCATCCGAGAAGAACATCACAACCATCCCTAGGCTACATTTTGACTTGGTCGAGAATGGGCGTTATTCTGAATATCCATGGGGTATAAAAGCATTTGAAAGCCTGACAAAATCTATTAGCAAGAAGATGGATACTCAGAAGAAGATAAATGCTCAGGATAGCTGGGATGCCTCTAGCTATGCAAGTGTGGTTTTATGAGTGCTGTTCAAATGTTGATCCCAAAATTGCACTCCGAGTTAATAACGTGGTCCCCAAAATACTCAATTGGATATCCACAAAATGTCAGCCAAACTTTGCTTATCTGATGAACAACATGTTCAATGACAAGGGAAACATGGTAATTTACAATTTGTATCCTGGCTAGTTTATAATTCACTAATCATTACTGCTGCATACAGTTACTGCTACATACATCTGCATATAGTTGAATACAGTTGTTGTTGCCTTCATTATTACTACTGCATACAGTTCCATATAATTTACTAATCATTACTGCTGCCTTCATTTGAATACAAATTACATTTAAATTCCAGATTTGCATATATCCATTGTAGTAAGACTTTGATTGTATTTCGTTTTTCAGATTGTTTACAAGGACATCCATCCAACCGATATAGAGTTTGCCATTATTCAAATTCCTCCAGTAGGCATTGCTGTTGAGAACAGTCCTACTCCTACTCATTCAGACAAGTCGACAGAGGATTCGGATGACTTTTCTCCTACACCTGATCTTCAGTGTAAGAAGAAACATGCTGCAGGTGTTGATCCATCTTCATCAGCGCCCCATAAAATGTGCAAAGAACAGATTATTCACCCCTCAAATACAGAGACTCAATCCAAGATTCATCTTGTTGGTGTATCTGAAATTGCATAAAATGTTGAACATCACAATCAACCAGTAGATTCCAAAAATGATGAAGTATCTTCTTTGAGGAAAGACCTAAATTCATTCAAAGAATATGTGAGTTTTTTATCCACATATTAAACACTACAGTTTAGTGCTTAACATTCGTATATTGTTGGCGCACTTTCCTAATTATTTACTTCTTGCTAATGTTGTGGGCGAGTTCAAGTCTCTGAGATCATTGATAAATGATAACTTTAAGATGCTTTCTGGCCATCTTCAAGATAATCAGCAAAAAGAAAGTTTACACCAGAGAAAGGAAGCCGCAGGGAGACGTGATGATGGTATTGAAATGTCATATGATGCCAACGTACAAGATATTCCAAAAGGTCACAAACAGACTGATACAGCTGTCGGCAATAATGTTGAGGTTTAACATTTTTTAACCTCATTAGTGTATGTTTATATCTCCTGTTTGCTCTTATTCGGATTAATCATATATAAAACAATTTGTAACATTATGAAATACAAGTATATACAGAATATTTTAGTATTTTTAATTATCTTAATCCTATATGCATTTGTATTTTCCTGACTTTATTTATTCATAATTATTGTGATCTTCGCATGTTGTATCTAGATGTATTCATATATATTAAAATATGATACTTGTATATATTTAAGCTTCCTCTATATAGTAGTGTTATTACACAGCAGTTAGATGCATTTAAATACTGCCTCAAATAACAACTGTATTTATATGTATTTAGATATATTCTTAACATGTAGTCTGATGTATTTAAATTCTTCACTTAAATACAGCCTCAAGAAAATACAAATTCAAGATCAAATACTTATTCTCTTTATATGTAGTTAGATGTATTCATACAGTTAGTTACTATAAGTATATAGGTCATTTATAATACACTAACATTGATGTATACGTCTAACAGAATACAATGGTTAATGCTCTTTGTGTGGAGTCAAGAGTGGAGGGGAATACTACATTGGAGGTGCCGTGCAACATACCACCTATAGGCCAAGAGGGTGTATCTACAGATTACTATGTATCGCAATTTGAGCTGGACAACAAGTTTCTTGCAAGTCAAATTTTAGAAACTAGAATTGTGATACACAATAGTGCAAAAAATGTTGAATCAACCCCATTACCATCTCATAGGAATTGGCGACCAAGTAGATGGTATTCTTCACCTTACGAGTCTAACTTCGACTCCGCAGGTTAGTGTTTTATAAACTTATGATCTATTTCCCCATGGTATTTATAATGTTTAGTCTTTATTCATTAATTCAATGAACAATAGGTACCTCAGTAAAGTTGACCCCCATATTTGAAAAAAGACATCCCTTTGAGGATGATTCAATAACGGGGCCACATCCTACATTGATCATTCAGGAATACGAGAAATGAGTTCGTGATGGTCTTCTCACTAGACATGAACAGAAGTGATTTTGTTCCCCGGTATGTCTATTATGTATTTATATATTTAAAAATGGATATAATATTTTTTTATATCATACTTGTAGAAGTAATTTGGAATACCATTACAAGAAGAACAAGTCAACACTTCATATACCATTGGATTTTGGAATTGATCAAGTCAATTCAAAAAATTGGTTTTACCTTCGATCGTTTGACGGTAAACTATGGTATGACCATTTAAGTTTTAACCCTTCAAACTCCACTATAATTTATTTCTTTAGAATTGGTTTGTCTAATTGTATAATTCACAAATTGAGCTCTCACACAAATTTGTACTCAGATGTATCTTTCACATCTAATGTATTTAACTGTATTCAAATGTATTTTTAACAGTACTCAGTAGTTGTAACTAACATATGTATTTAACTAAATCCGTATGATGTATTTAATAGCCTCATTTGTATTGAATAACAAATGTATTTAACTAAATCCGTATGATGTATTTAATAGCCTCATTTGTATTGAATAACAAATGTATTTAACAGTACTCAGTAGCTTTAATAACACATGTGTTTAACTGTATTCAGTAGCTTTAATAACATATGTATTTAACAGTACTTAGTAGCTTTAATAACAGATGTATTTAACTGTATTCAGATGTATTTTAACAGTACTAAGTAATTGTAAATAATAGATATATTTAACTGAATATGTATGATGTATTTAATGGTCTCATTTGTCTTGAATAACAAATGTATTTAATTGTATTCAGATGTATTTTAACAGTACTCAGTAGCTTTAATAACAGATTTATTTAACAGTATCTGTATGATGTATTTAACTAAGTATTCACTTATTATATTCAGTTTCTTCTCCTTAATTTCATTTATTGTACTAACACTATGTTATTAAATTTGTATATAGCATATTGACATCATATTCTACTATTTGAGAAAGAAAGGAAAGTACAACCAAACAACCAACTTCAAGTATACAACTGTTGATTGTATATTCAAGACAAGAATCGCAGAAATCTTTGACAGGTATGCTGATACAGATAGTAATGCAAACGTAGCCAAAGAAGAGGATGTGGTATGTGAGTACATAAAGGGCTATAGATTGCTAGCTAATGTACCTTGACATACTGTTGATAATGTCTTGATACCAGTCAACTTGAAGGACAAACTACACTGGATATTGGTTGCGGTCTCATTCAAGGAGAGATGTATCAAAGTGTATGACTCGTACAGATCTGCATGTCATGATGCCTATGTAGCTTCTGAGATATATAAGCTTGCTAAGCTTGTACCTCTGTATCTATCAATTAGTGGCTTTTACAGATATAGTCAAGGCATAGATTGGTCTACTTACTCAACATACACTGACAAGTCACGTACTGATCCCTTTGAAGTTGTTTTCATATCAAATCTGCCTCAACAAAAAGCTGGGAGCATGTATGTATTCAATCATCATGCTTGTATCATTTTAAAATTCTAATTGTATCAATTATTTTTAATTGTTTCAATCAATATTTTTCAGGGATTGTGGGGTGCATGTTGCGACATACGCATAGTTTCTGAGCACTCTTGGTGAGGTTCCATAAACAAAATTTGATTCCAATCTACTCCGTCAAAGATATGGTGCTCTCCTCTGGGACTATGCTATGCGGAAGATAGAAGCTGATGCCACAAGCGAGAATGAAGCACCCACAAATATTGCTAGGCAAATCACAGAGTCAGATTCAAAGTTGTAGATAATGTTATAGTAGCTTTAGGTGAATGTAGTTTTGGAAGGTTGTTTTAGGTGAATACTATTTTTTGAATAGTTTTTTGGTGAAGATGGTATTCAGTTAGAAAAAATCATGTTTTAATCACTTTATCAACAATGTTCATATATGACCATTGCAACTTTTCAATCTATGTTTCGTTGTTTTGTTCATAAGTATTCATGCTTAATCTACCGTTTCTATTCATATGTATCTTACAGGATATATTCATATGTATTCAACAGGGCGTATAAGTAGGTATCAAAATTCAGTCACTTTGCTTGTATATCAAAGTCAGAAACTGTATGTTACAGGTTTATATGCATGTACTCAACTTGATGTATTTATTTTACTTAAGCAAGTTATATTCATAATTATACAAATCTTTAAGTAATTGTATTTATTTGATTTGATTTGTATAGTCAAGGTAGACACAATGTATAAGACAATTTGTATTTTTGTATGTATTCAACTTTGTATATTAGTATGTAATCAGCTCCTCATGTGTGTATTGTATATCCAAATCAGAGACTGAATAATACAATTGCTATAATTATATATTCAGCAGATTGTATATGTATTTATTGAAATTGTTATATTATAGCTGAGTATATAGTTGTATTCAGATGTATTGTGGTTGGTTATGTATATACAACTCATCCACTGTCTATAATAGATTGTCTAAGTATCTGTTGAAAGGTTGTATTCGAATGTATTCAACACAATACTACAACTAACTATATCCAGAATCTATTCACGAAAAGGTTCAAAATGTATTATTTCACAATTTCATCGGAAGTAATGACAAATCGTTAGAGCACTAATACATGTCAGAGTGTTAACTAAATCCTACGTGGAGCAATTTTACACGTTCGCTTATTATGTCCTCCCTGCCCACATATGCTACATGAATGTTAATTTTTCGGCTGCAGCAATTCACTGAAAGGTTTATCGCGCTTCTTCTTTGGCCTTCCAGGAGGTCTTTTCCATTTGGGTGGCAATACAACTTCCTCTGCAACATGTGCTGGTATATTCCATTCATTTCTGTCCGGTAGCGAGTACACAGGCACATCGTATGTCATTACAATAGAATTTGGTTTGTAATAGTTAGAGCAATAATCTTCTGGTATTAGAAACTTGCTCTTCAATACAGCCCAAACATGTGGGCATGGTAACTCATCAATTTGGAACCTCCCGCAAACGCATTTTTTCTCTAACATGCAGACGGTGTAATTCCCCCATTCATCAGTAACCGTATATAAGTATTCAGTCGATGATACCATCTACATTTAAACATAGACCTATAAGTTTTGCGCACATATAAACAAATAAATTAATTTATATACCATAGAATAGACGTATTAAATATACAACAGTATGAATTAAATAAAATATGTATTGAACACAAACATATTTCTGTATGTATAATGCAGAATTATTAAGTTAAATAATTCATCATAAATGTATAATGCATAATTATTTCACTTAAACAAATGAATTTTTATATGTATAATGCAGAATTATTCAGTTAAATACAACTGAAATGTTTGAATACAGAAGAATACATCATTTATGTAGACCGACATACTATAAACTATAATTACGTCTTAGCTTATAAATACATTATTATACATCTAAAATCTGGTTAACTTTAGGCAGCTGAAAAGAAACAAAAACATTATAAGACTTTGCATGATAATACAATTGAATACATTTATCTAAAAAAGGTATAAATTATTTCAGAAAATATTAAGCTATCTAAAGAAAGAACTAAATATATGATACAATGACATTAAAATAAAACTTACAGTCATGTGTGTAGACATTGCCTCATTCAAAGTCAGCATCTCCTGGTATTTTTTTTCCAAGCGTTGTGTAAATCTGTGCAGCTTCTTTGCGGTTACTGTAATTTCAACGTCCAAACAGCTTCCTAACTTCTTCGAGGAAGTCATGTATTGGCAATTCCCTTGCTGACACTAGTGCGACATTGATTTACTCAGCAATATTTGACGTCATGGTCCATCCCCTGTTAACAGGTGCATACAACCTAGCCCACTTTTCGTATCCAGCTAACTCCAAGTATTCTTTCACCCTAATATCTACCTTCTCCACCTTCTCCATCAAACAGTCAAATTCAGCTTGTGTGTATGTTTTTGCCATCGAGAAGTATATCTCGCTCAACTTTGCATGGCTCTTTTTGAATTTCTTATATACGTTGTTCCATAGATGCCATACACATGCAAAATGCGGTACATCTGGATACACTCTCGATACAGATTTAATGATACTCTCATTTCTACCTGAAACGATGCACATGTTTTCCCTGTCACCGTATGCTATCTTGAATTGCTCAAAGAACCACGTCCAAGCAGCATCGTTCTTTGAATCAATAACACCATATGCTATTGGCAATATATGTCCTGTAAAGGCAATTGCATACATATTTTTAAAATATGTATTTCAATCTTTACAATATTAACAAAATTTATTATAATTCACGTACTGTCACAACCCCAACCCCGGTCATGATGGCGCCCAACACACTGCTAGGCAAGCCCGACCATTTAACAACATTATACCAAATTCTTATTCAGATTATAGATAAATATCACATAAAATTTACTAAGTCATTACATTCAAGTGTATAATTAATAATAAAATCTGCGGAAGTTCAATTAAAATACCACACCATAGCCCAACAGAATCCGGTGTCACGAATATGAGCCTCTAATACAAAATATCTACCTATTACAAGTCTGTCTAGGAAAAATACGGAATAAAAGATAGAGATAGAGGGGAGATATCAAGGCTGCGAACGCCATGCAGCTACCTCAATACTCCCGGATACTTCCTGCTCAGCTAAACAATTCCTCACTTAGCCTGTGGTGTACCTGGATCTGCACGCAAGGTGCAGAGAGTAATGTGAGTACTCCGACCCAGTGAGTAATAAACATAAATAAAGGTTGAGAATAAGAAATCATGGAAAAATACAAAGTAAACTATAACTGGCAGTTTAGAATAACAAATAGTGAAACAACAAGTCAATTAAGTCAGAGTACCAAATACTGAGACATGTATAACAGATAAAAACAAATGCATGAGTGCAATGCAATGCATATGATGGTATACTCTAGTACCCACTGGGCTCAGAAATGTCCAGTCTCACAAACCGATTAGCCAAGGTTTGAACATCAACTGCAAAGGGCCTCTCCCCAACTGGAATGTACGCCAAACTACCTATACTGACTGCCTTTCGGCTTAAGGCATCTGTCACTACATTGGCCTTTCCCGGATGATACAAAATAGTGATGTCATAATCTTTTAGCAACTCAAGCCACCTCCGCTGCCTCAAATTAAGGTCTTTCTGCTTAAACAAATACTGAAGACTGCGATGATCAGTGAATACCTCGCAAGATATGCCATATAAATAGTGCCTTCAAATCTTCAAGGCATGAACTATAGCAGCCAACTCTAAGTCATGAACAGGGTAGTTCTTCTCATGGGGCTTTAACTGACGAGAAGCATAAGCAATAACTCTACGCTCCTACATCAACACACAGCCAATCCCAACTCTCGAAGCATCACAATATACAGTATATGAACCTGTAGTTGATGGTAAAACCAATACTGGAGTTGTGGTCAAAACTGTCTTGAGCTTCTGAAATCTCTCCTTACACTTGTCTGACCATAAAAATGGAGCACCTTTCTGAGTCAACTTGGTCAAGGGCGACGCAATGGATGAAAACCCCTGAACAAACCGGCGATAATAGCCTGCTAATCCGAGAAAACTATGGATCTCTGCGGCTAAGGACGGTCTAGACCAACTCTGCACTGCTTCTATCTTCTTTGGATCAACCTGAATACCCTTGCTGGACACTATGTGTCCCAAGAATGCCACAGAACTTAGCCAAAATTCACAATTGGAGAATTTTGCATAAAGCTTCTCCTCCCTCAATCTCTGCAATACCACACGCAAATGCTTGACGTGCTCCTCCTGGCTACGCGAGTACACCAGAATGTCATCAATAAATACAATAACAAAAGAATCTAGATAAGGCCGAAATATACTGTTCATCAAATGTATGAACGCTGCTGGGGCATTGGTCAGCCCGAAAGACATGACTAGAAACTCATAGTGACCATATCTAGTCTTGAAAGCTGTCTTAAGAATATCCGAGTCCCTAATTTTTAACTGGTGATAGCCCGAACGGAGATCAATTTTTGAAAACACACTCGCTCCCTGAAGCGGATCAAATAAGTCATCAATGCGAGGTAAAGGATACTTGTTCTTCACTGTTACCTTATTTAACTGCCTGTAGTCAATGCACATTCTCATTGTGCCATCTTTCTTCTTCACAAACAGAACTGGCGCACCCCACGGTGACACACTAGGCCGAATGAACCCCTTGTCTAGGAGCTCCTGAAGCTGCTCCTTCAATTCTTTCAACTCTGCTGGTGCCATACGATATGGCGAAATAGAAATGGGCTGGGTGCCCGACACCAAGTCAATGCCAAAATCGATATTCCCTATCCGGCGGTATGCCCGGCAGGTCTGCAGGAAATACATCAGGAAAATCCCTCACAACTAGGATAGAATCAATACTAGGAGTCTCAGCTCCAACATCTAGCACAAAAGCTAGATACGATAGACAACCCTTCCCAACCATACGCTGGGATTTCAAGAGGGAAATTACTCTGCTAGGAACATAATCAGTCATACCATGCCACTCGATCCTCGGAACACCCGGAATAGCCAAAGTAGCTGTCTTAGCATGACAGTCTAGAATAGCATGACACAGATATAGCCAATCCATCCATATAATAACATCAAAATCTACCATGCTCAACAACAATAAATCAACTCGGGTCTCCAGACCCCCAATAGTCACAATACAAGACCGATACACATGGTCTACAATAATGGTATCACCCACCGGGGTAGATACGTGCACGAGTAAAGCAAGACACCCTCGGGTCGTACCCAAATGATGAGCAAAATATGAGGACACATAAGAAGAGGTGGAACCGGGATCGAATAATACAAAGGCATTTCTGTGGCAGACTGGAACAATTCCTATAATGACATCATCTGAAGCAATATCATCTGTCCTTCCTGGAATAACATAAAAACGGCCCGGCCACCGCCTGATCGACTTTAAATCTCCGTAAGCCATAACTGACTTACCAACACACCTCAAACTGGAACCAATATAGCACATAACCGTGCAATCAACTTAATTAATAGCAAACTCCCCAACTTGGCTCAAAGCCATAGATCAAAACGCACTCAATAATTCACAACACATATACTCTATTGTTGTCGTAATACCATAGTGAGATTAAACTCACTCCTTCATAAGCTTGTAGAAACACGAATCATCTGGAATTTTAACTCTTCTGCAATTCTTGCATTCACTCACACAACAGTTAAGCCCACTCTTTAGGCGGCCCAATTTAGATTTCAATGCATATTCTTCACTTGTAAATGAGATCTTCTAATAGACAACATAAGGATCACACCACCTTAGAACACTCCTCAGGAGATAACCCACCTGCTTCACCTCCAATTAACATTTTTGTATACCTTCCACGGTCATACACATTACACAATCACTTAATCTTCCTGAGTCTAAACTCACACTGTAACATGAAATTTACTTCACTCCAAATAGGAGACATGAAAAGATTCTCCACGCGCCCATAGCTCGGGGCTACACATCTAATCACAATGAAAATCAAACACTTAATAGTTCATCTATCATCCTACCGCCCTTCCTCGTCACTTCTAAGTCATATAGATACGCCTCGCAGTACTAACATACTCATCACATAGCCACAACTATCATTTCCACTAACAGGGACACTACCAAACATATAAGTTCAAAAACACTTGTTCACACAATCAGCACCTCGGCGCTCCCGCCATAGGCAAAGATCCAACCTCAAGTCCTCTAGACTGGCCCACCATAAATTCACAGAAGTAACACCTCACCCCTCAATCGGGGAATCACAAGCCATCGAGGCACATCTGATACTGAGCGCCCATGCGCGCATACAAATGCGTGGAAGGAATTTCAAAAGTTTTTTTTCAAGATGAATCAAGGACGCACGATAAGAATTCAAGAATGTGAAGTTTTTCTAAAGGTTCTGCAGCCTCTCGAGGATAAATACAGACGTCTCCGTACCGATCCGCGAGACTCTACTAAACCGTCTTATGACTCGCGAGACCAAGTAACCTAGGCTCTGGTACCAACTTGTCACAACCCCAACCCCAGTCATGATGGAGCCCAACACACTGCTAGGCAAGCCCGACCATTCAACAACATTATCCCAAATTCTTATTCAGATTATAGATAAATATCACATAGAATTTACTAAGTCATTACATTCAAGTGTATAATTAATAATAAAATCTGCGGAAGTTCAATTAAAATACCACACCTTAGCCTAACAGAATCCGGTGTCACGAATATGAGCCTCTAATGCAGAATATCCACCTATTACAAGTTTTTCTAGGAAAAATACGGAATAAAAGATAGAGATAGAGGGGAGAGATCAAGGCTGCGAATGCCATGCAGCTACCTCAATACTCCCGAATACTGCCTGCTCAGCTAAACAATTCCTTACTTAGCCTGTGGTGTACCTGGATCTGCACGCAAGGTGCAGGGAGTAATGTGAGTACTCCGACCCAGTGAGTAATAAACATAAATAAAGGCTGAGAATAAGAAATCATGGAAAAATACAAAGTAAACTATAACTGGCAGTTTAGAACAACAAATAGTGAAGCAACAAGTCAATTAAGTCAGAGTACCAAATACTAAGACAGGTATAACAGATAAAAACAAATGCATGATTGCAATGCAATGCATATGATGGTACACTCTAGTACCCAATACGGTGTGCAGCCCGAGCCATCCATTTATTTATCATCGACGGCGCTCACTAGGGGTGTGTACAGACTCCGGAGGGGATCCTACAGCCCAAGCGCAATATCAAGCCATCTCGTGGCATCAAATCTAGACCCTCGACCTCATATCAATCTCAGTATAATCACCCAGGCTCTCAGCCTCAATATCAATGTAATCAACCAGGCTCTCAGCCACGATATCAGTATAACACTGCTGCGACGCGCAGCCCGATCCATGCTCAGTCCAGAAATCATCATAAGCCCCTTGGGCATTTGTAAAACAGTAGTTCTCAGCCCGAAATATCATTTAGAAATATCATTTAAGTTTTCAAATCTTAGAAAGATGGCTGAGTTTGCAAAATAATATTTAAAACCTTGGACTGAGGTCAAATGATATGCAAAATATGCGAAAGCAGTGATATCAATCCCTGAAGGATTCAAATAATTGTCAAGAAGCCCAAATGTAACAATTAAATCCAAGTAAGGATGATTCTCAATTTAGTTCAAGTAGAAAATACGGTAAAAACATCTCTCAGGACGGACCAAGTCACAATCCCCAATGGTGCTCTACCCCACGCCCGTTATCCGGCGTGCAAGTCACCTCAATATAGCGTTACAATGTGAAATTCCGGGGTTTCAAACCCTCAGGACATCACTTACATCAATTACTCACCTCAAGACGGTCAAAGTCTAGCTCGCTATGCCCTTGCCTCTCAAATTACCCTCCTTGTGCGACAAATCTGCCCAAAATTACAACGAATATGTCGCATTATGCTAAAGAGACAATACCCAATCGAAAGCAATCGAAAAGCACCAAAAATCTCGAAATTAGCAAAACCCGAGCCCCGGGACCACTTCTCGAAACTCAAAATTTTTTACATCAACTGGTTCCTTATCTCCCAACGAGTTCAACCATACCAATTTTACCAAAATCCGACATCAACTCGACCCTCAAATCTTCAAATTAAACCAAGAAGATTTTCAAGATTTTACCAACTAAAATCATAAATTAAATGTTAAAACCAACGATGGATTCGAGTAATCTAACCAAAAATTGAGTTAAGAACACTTACCTTGATATTTTTCTTGAAAATCTCTCGAAAAATCGCCTTAACCGAGCTCCCCCAACTCTATTTTTGTCAAAAATGGCCAAAAACTTCGTTTTATAACATTTTTCCGATTCGGGCACCACAGGTGGCGCCGGGCGCTGCCTGTGGCGCTGGTTCCAGTAGCCAAAATAAATCCTGGCGCCATGGATGGCGCCCCGCGCTACTCTGGGCGTTGGCGATGGGAAATTATTTTTCCCCGACACGAAAATGGGCATAACTCTCTCATGCGATGTCCGAATTGGATGATTCTTTTTGCTATGGCTCTGAAATTTCGATACGGATCTAATGCTTCAATGAAAACTGAATTTGGAGCTCATTTGCATAATGTGATACCACTTACTCTTGAAGAACGACATCAAAACATTCTTGAAATGCCCAAGTTAAACTCCAATAACCATCCAAACTCCACCCGAGGCCCTTGGGACCTCAATCAAATATATCAACAAGTCCTAAAATATCATGTGGACTTACTCAGAGTTTCAAATCATGCCAAGCAACGTCGAAACTACAATTCACACCTCAATTCGGACTTATGAGTTTTAAACTTTTTCTTTTACAAAGCGCATGCCGAAACATATAAAATGAATCCGGAATGACTTCAAATTTTTCACACAAATCCCAAATAACATAACGAAGCTACAACAACTCTCAAAATTCCATTCCGATCCCCGGATCAAAATCTCACCTATCAACCGGAAATCGCCAAAATACCAACTTCACCAATTCAAGCCTAATTCTACACCGGACCTCCAAAACCAATTCTAATCACACTCCTAAGTCACAAATCACCTCCCGAAGCTAACTGAACCATCGGAACTCACATCCGAGCCCTCTAACTCATAAGTCAACGTCCAGTTGACTTTTTCAACTTAAGCCTTCTTAAAAGAGACTAAGTGTCTCAATTCCTTTCAAAACCTTTCCGAATCAACTCGTTCACACCCAACACTGATAATTAAGAATAAAGAAATAGGAAATGGGGAAAAAGGGGCGGTAACTCACGAGACGACGGGTCAGATCGTCACACGTACTCACCTGCACCATCCAACGTGCTGGCCGAGACGAATGTCCCGGTCTAGTAAGATTTTAGGTGACTTCCATCCACAACCACAATGGGTCTACAATGATCAAACCCCTTTATAAAGGCATACAAAGATATATACACATACATGAACTCATTTTTGGGCGATTTTACCATTCTAATGTGCGAATCTGGATATGTCTTATCCATTGTATATAAGTATCCTGGTAATTTTTTGTATGAATCACCGGTTCACCTCTCAAAAAATTCATTGCCTTCTCTTTAGCCCGCCACGCTAACATGTAGCTAACATCTACACCTAAATATGATTTCACATCATCAATTATATCCTTTGGGGTGTATTTCCTCTTATGATTAGTAAGCTTGGGCCTAATCATACCACCTATAAGGCTGCTACTTGCTTGTCGCTGCTCATACACCTTGTCCTTCAACGGACATGTATGCTTATCAATGAACTCTCTCACTTTGAATAGTTCTGATTTGTTAATTCTCGAAGCCTTAAACCTCCATTCACAATCTTCTGACATACATAATAATGCATAGCTACAAAGAATTTATCATTATACATATGATTAGCATAAATGCTTAAAAAATCACTCATATACACATGAATACAAATACGACTATAGTTATTTGTGCAAATAATACAACTGAATACACTTATATTTATATGCACACATTTGTATACAACTAGTAAACCAAAGAGGAAAACAATGAGAGCCACTGTAATAAGTTTATACAATTAAAATACACAAGAATACATGTATTTGAAGACCATAAAAAAATAGTTAACCACATCAGTGAAGATCAATTGTATTACAAATATACATAAACATATCAACATATAACTTACAACTCTAACCATAAATACAAAATACGACAAAAATAAAGAATAATAAAATACACTCAAACCTGACAGAATTAGACCTACCAACCTGGAATTAAAACCTTTGAGATATAGCATAATGCTCCATCACCTCTTTAAATGTAGCCTTATTCTTATATACTTGTCCAACCATAATCTCCCTTTGATTAGTTTTTGAAATTATCAAATCCTTGTCCAGTTCGAACACCCCAATTGTTTGTCCTAAATTGACAAAATCTAAAGCAAGTGTAGCATCTTGTGACGACCCGGCTGGTCGTCTTAAGAATTAACGCCCCAATCCCCTATTAAATTCTTTTCCCAAGTTTAATTATGCTATTTTGATTTGCCGGAATGTTCGGTTTTACGTTTCGGAGAGTTCTGGGACACTTAGTCCCTAAATGAGAGCTTAAGTGTTGGAAAGTTGACCGTAGTCGGAACAGTGTGAAGACAACCTCAAAATGGAATCTGATGGTTTTGTTAGCTCCGTTAGGTGATTTTGGACTTAGGGGTGTGTTCGGATTGTGTTTTGGAGGTCCGTATCTAATTTAGGCTTGAAATGTCGAAAGTTGAATTCTTGAAGTTTCCGGTCTGATAGTGAGATTTTGATCCGAGGTTTGGAATTAAATTCTGGAAGTTGGAGTGGCTCCGTAGTGTTGAATGTGATGTGTGTGCAAAATTTCAGGTCATTCAGACGAGGTTTGATAGACTTTTTGATTGAAAGCGTATTTTGAGAAATTTGGAGTTCTTAGGCTTAAATCCATGGTTAATTCGAGGTTTCGATATTTTTTTTTAAGTATTTTAAGGATTGGTACAAGTTTGGATAGTGGTTTGTGACTTGTTGTTGTCTTTGGTTGAGGTCCTGGGGTCCCCGAGGTGAATTCGGATGGTTGACGGAAGGATTTGGAGTTTGAAGTTTGTTGAAACAGCTGGTCTTCTGTCATAACCGCACCAGCGGTTTGGGTTCCGCAGGTGTGGAGCTGCAGAAGTGGCGGAGCCATCGCAGAAGAGGATCTGGGGAGGGTCTTCAGGTTTCGCAGATGCGGAAGGAATACCACAGAAGCGGTGGCACATCTACGAAAGGGTAACCACAGATGCAGTTTCTGGTCTTTAAGTGAAAGTCGCAGGTGCGACCTTTGGTCCACAAAAGCGGGACCGAGTCGTAGATTCGAAAATCACTGGGCAGAACATATAAATAGTTGCTTTCGCGAATTTGAGTAATTCTTTCACCATTTTCATCCGGGTTTGAAGCTTTTAAGAGAGATTTTTGAGGAAAACAAAGGGGAATCACTTGGAGGCAACATCCTTGACTTCATAACTCATTTTTATGTGATTAAGGACCTAATTAGTAGTGAAAAATTTGGAAAAAATGGGTAATTATGGCTTGAATTTAAGAGACCTTTAACTGAGGATTTGAGGGGATATTTGGACTCCGATTCAGTGTTCTTGTTATATATAGACTCATGAGAGTACGAGATTTCTGAAAATATAAATTTTACCCAATTCCGAGACATGGGCCCGAGGGGCATTTTGGTCATTTTACCTAATTTCGCATTTTAGCTTAGAATTTAATTGTAGAATCAGTTACTTGAAGTGTTATTTACATTATGAAATTGAATTGAATAGATTTGTACCATTTGGAGTCGAGTACTCGTGGCAAGAGCGTGGTTTCAAATTGATTTTGAGCCGGTTCGAGGTAAGTGACTTGCCTAACCTTGTGTGGGGGACCTTCCCCTTAGGATTGATATATTTGGTAATTGAAATTCCTTGTACGCGAGGTGACGAGTGCGTACTTGTGCTAATTGTTGGAAATCCGGTTTTCTTTAAGTAATTACTAGTATGTTTCCTTTTATGTTTCTATTATTTGCACTGTTAAGCCTGTTGTTAGCTTAGGAAAACATGTCTGAGTAACTTAATTGCTTTATTTGTTCAACCTTCCTTACTTGAATTCTGTGCAGCATGCTAGACTAGAATCACTTGTTGTCTTAATACGAAGTCTTGCCATTTCTGTATATTTTCCTATTGCTGATGTGTATTTATTTTGGGACTACGGATGTGGGATTCCAGTAGCTCCCCCTTGTCTAGTTATTTTGGGACTATGGATGTGGGATTCCGGTAGCTCCCCCTTATTTGTTTATTTTGGGACTACGGATGTGGGATTCCGGTAGATCCCCCTGCACAGTTATATGGAACTACGGGAATGCACCCGGTAGATTCCCCAAGTACTGGATATTTACATTTGGGACTACGGAATGGGATTCCGGTAGGTCCCCGCGCACTATGAGTTAGACTACGGGACGTGATCCCGGGAGATCCACAGGATATATACATATGGGACTACAGGACGGTATCCTGGGAGATCCCCGATTGTTACTATCGGTACTGAGCTGTGTTTCCTTTCCATGTTTACCTTGTTTCTGTATAGTTGTTGTTGTTGTTCTGTACATCCAGTGTTATTTTACTGCCGCACTTATTTATATTGTTCTGTCCTATACTGTTGATCTTTATATTTTGTTTAACCTCAGTATGGCTCTGACCTTCCTCGTCACTACCCAACCGAGGTTAGGCTTGACACATACTGAGTACCATTGTGGTGTACTCATGCCCCTTCCGCGCATGTTTTTCATGTGCAGATCTAGGTACCGCTACTCAGGCCTACCATCCTTGAGGGAAGCGACTGATCTAGAGACTTCGAGGACATTTGCCGCGTCCGCAGATCGAGAAGTCTCTTTCTATTCTAGCTGTTAAACATTGCCCTTCTGTATTTTCTTTCTTGTTAGATATTCTGGAGTTAGACTGTTAGATATTCCAAAGGCTTGTGTTTCCGTGAGTTTTCGGGTTTTGGGATAGTGTATTTGGTTTGAGAATGTTATGTTGTATATGCCGAGCGACATTATAACTATTGTTTCCATTCAGTTATTTTGGTTTTGATTATTTCTTCCGCAAGTTTCATTTATGTTCTGCATTTGTTAGGCTTACTTAGTCGTAGAGACTAGGTGCCGTCACGACAGTTCACGGAGGGCAAACTGGGGTCGTGACACATCTGTATCGGAATCATACCTTTGAACTGCTTCGTCTATTTGCACAATGTCGCCTTAAATTAAACTACCTCCGGATACAAGTTCTTTTTCAATCGTTGTTATCCACAAAGGATACATCTCGAGTTCTCTGTTCTCTTTTTTCAACTCTACATACACCCTGTAATCCATATCATTGTATATTTCCATTGGCGTGCCAATTTTCTTCTACCTTGTATTGAATTTTAATGGACTTTGAGCTTAAATATATGCCCAGTTGATTAGAGATTGACGCAACCAAATCATTATACGACACATACTCCTTTATCAGTATTCCCTCAATTAAATAATCGACGTAATTGCTCTTACTGTTCCACTTGCCAGAATGCCGCAACAATACTGTTAAACTTGCCATATGTATACACTTGTATCAATCGCAATTTTTGTTGTTGAAAAGATAACTGGGTACGCACTGGAACTACAAAAAAAAAGGGAGGACTTAAAATCCAGATGTTGCTCTGCTTTAGGTTATTTTTTTCGATTGAAAAACTTTCGTGAATGGAGGAATACTGATTTATGGTGCAATAGTTTGTGTTAGTTGAGTTATATTAGGAGAATATCAGGTAAATTGATTTCTTTTTCATTTTAAACCAGTTGAAAAGTCCATATTTTACGCTAAAAACGTTACTGTATTTTTGAATACGCCTCGTAAATATAATTAAATACATCTGAAGATTAGCTGGACTTCCTTGATTCACGCCTATTTTTGCTACTGTATTCATGAATACATTAGGTTACATACATCAAATACATCTTATAACCACGTAAAAGGTATCTATAAAACGTAATATATCAAATGGTATCTATAGATGACTAATTACTACTAAAAGATAGTGCTTTATGAAAATTTCTCTAAACCATATCTATAAATTATACTCCCTCCATCCCAATTTATGTGTCACTAGTTGACTGAATATGCAGTTTAAGAAATAAATAAATATTTTTAAAATTTGTGGTCCAAAATAACAATTAGATATTTGTGTTATAAAATCAACTCAATAAGGATAAAAGAGGAATCTTAAAGTTAAATTACTTTTATAAATATAAAAATATAATATTCTTTTTTGGACAAACTAAACAGGAAAGAACGCCACATAAATTAGAATAAAGGGAATACAATAAAACGATTTTACAATCTTTTTATTTTCAGTGTTGTCCCAAGATCTTAGCATAGTAGTTGATGTATCGAAATATAATGGAGAAATTTTGAAATAGAGTAAAAGTAAAGGGAAAGACGAAATTAAACTAAAAGTAAAGCAAGAAAGCCGCAGCAACTTCTTTTGCCCCTTCCATCAAGAGTTGTGGTGCTATACAATTTATTCCTCTATCTTTAACTATCTATTTCGAATCATGAAAATAATTTTTTTTGAATAGAAAATACTTTCTCTTTAGTAGGCTTGCGGGTGCGAATCCAAATTAGCTGATGCTTCGAAATAGGTATAAAACATCAGGTTGAGAAATCAAAAATAACTCTTTTGCTCCCTTTAGAAGCCTTAGGGGCGGTTTCACCTTGTGACCTACGAGTTCATCTATCCTGGTAATTTTTGTTCAAATAGTGTAAATGTGTTCGAAAAATCACTAAATATTTATAAATATTTGAATGTGAACCCAGTTACTATTGAACATTTACTTGACATCGTTACAGAAACCCATAAACATTAAATCATGGATCTACTTTTGTTTGCATTACAAAATGAGGCGAATGACATAGAGCCATACATTCTCTTACCAGTAGGCCTAGAGAGGACATTCCCAAGTAATAATGAACATATATGATTTAATGCAGATTTTAGAATCACAAGATTTCCATGAAAAACATTCAATACAATTCACCAGGAAAAGAACACATAATGCAGTACATCACAAAATCATTAACTAGCCTTGGTCCTATATATTCAATATCACCTAACCAAATACCCCTTCACCATTCATAAAGCAAATTTAAAAGTATTAAATTTTAAATTTGATTTTTGTGATCTGATAGTGTATATTATTTTTATTTGATCAAGTTAAGTTACCTGCAATAAGAGGTACACATAATTGGTTATAACAAAACATCACCTAGTAAACTATGAAACATGATAAATCGCCTGTAATAACATGTGATTTAACACTCAATAACGTAAAAATTCTTTATAATATTAGTGTATATATATATAATTTAAACTCTGTAAACTTGCCCAACGATATTCCTCTTAAATATATTAATATTATCTCCATCAAACCTTACAATTTGCCGACTAGACATAAGTAGCGGTGGTTGTGTGCCATTGTCACATATAAAACTAGTGTCCATTGAGAATTTGAGATTTATGGTGTCATCTTCTTTGGAAAACGACAAAACCATACCTAATATGTGTAGTGGTTCAATTCCATTCAAAATTTTAAAAAGATCCATTCAAATTTAATCTAGCATTTGGACATATATTTGGTTAAAATTTAAAAAAAATGGTTTTTATTTTTAAAAAAAAAATAATAATTTGAGAAAGTTGAAGTTGTATTTGGACATATATTTTATTTCAAAAAAAAGTTAAAATTTTGTGAGTAGAAGGAAAAATTTCACCCAAAAACTGTCCTAAACCAGTTTTTGAGAACTTAAAAAAAATAAATTCAAAAACTAAATATACTCCCTGAACAAAACAATGTTTTCAATCTTTTTTGAAAAAAAAAGTACCCAAAATTTATGGCGAAATGGGAGATAAATATTCCATCCAATTAATCCATGCAATATACCCAAGTGGGTAACGCAAAAAATCTCAACTCTTGGTCTCCGCAATAATCATTTGAAAAGGAGATTAAAGACTTAAAGAGGACCAGACTCTGATTAAAAAAAAGAGGCTATTTTTATAACCCCAATAATTGTCAATACTAGTCTTGACTAGCAAACAAGAGAAGTTCTGACGTACTCCATATATTATTGAAAATTCTGATTCTCCTCTTTTTGTATATTTACTTACAAAATGTGGCTGAACTCTAGTTCTTTATACAATGATGAGAGAGTTCTTCTTGAAGAAAAAGAAGAAGACGCATTATCATTACGCGATCTGCCAAAAAATGAAGAGAACCAAACAAAAAAACAATCTCCTAGAGGAAGCTTAACACAAGAAGAGTTTGATTTCTGCTCGTGCGTTGGTTCTTTGTTGAAAGATTCAGAAATGTGTAATGCTGATGAAGTTTTTTTCCAAGGTCAAATGTTGCCTCTACAATGTTTGCCAAGTGATAGCCATAGTAATGTTTTCAGGGGAGGAGCTACATGTAATGAACGAGGTTTAATTGAATCCTCCTCCTCGACAAGTTTTTCTCAGCAAATAAGGTAACAATAATCTTATGCTCCCTCTAGTCCTTCTTAAATGTCGTTTAGGGTCCGTTTGAAAGCCACCAAGGTAATTGAAATTTGTGTAATTACTAGGGTAGTAATTACACCGCCTAGTAATTACACGGTTGTCTAGTTATGATGATCTATTTGTTTATTATAGTATAATTACAAATTTACTGTTTGGTTGCACAAATGTAATTACATAGTTAGATCAAATTTTAAATGAAATAATTATCAAAACTTAAAATAATAAATATATGCCTATAAATTTTTATAAGTATAAATGATATTATATTTAGTATTTAAGATGCATATTTTTTCGTGAATATACATTTATTAGTAATCATATATTTAATAACAAATATCATAAAAATATATATATCATATATTTATAACTAATATTGTAAAAATAATTTATATATATTTTTTAAATTAATAATATTTAATTTAGATACTTGCAAAAACTAAAAATATACGTTTTGTAAGAACATCATGGAATTCATGTTTGATAAAATAAATTAATATTCATAAATATAGTGTTATAACTTTATTCAAATATTTGACAAAACTAAACTATCAATTCTAACTAAAAAATAAAGTACATACAATGTGAGCCAATATTACTAAAACAAGTAAATTGGAACCATGAATATAACATAATTTAAATTTTAGTACCTTCCACTACAACTTAAGATTAGGAAACATAATAAGTTTATAATCACATTCAACAATGAAATTCCACTTTAATTGCATCACTCATTATATGCCAAGTTTGTTAATGATTCATTTTTCTAATATTAGGATGTGTAGTTTAAAAAAGTAGAATAATAAATAAATAAAGAATAAAATATAAGCAATTACATAGAATCACAAGAAGTAAAGGTAGATAAATAAAAGATAAATAATGTACAAAGAAAAATATATTTGAAAAAATTCAAAATAAATTAAAAAGTAAAATAAAATTAAAACATTAAAGTAATAAAAATAAAGAGTTATACAGAAAATATATTAAAATAAAATAAAAAGGAAAGAAATTAAAAAGCAGCCTTGTAATTACACAGTGTAATTACCACCAATTCTCACCTCCCTTTGAGAATTAAAGAGTGTAATTATACCCCTCTAATTATACCCAATTTTATACTGACCAAGTAATTATTTGGCCAAACAAATATGTCAAACTGTGTAATTACACCCAATTTCCATTTTCAAGGTGTCTTTCCAAACATGATCTTAAGGTTTTGGAGAGTTCATTTAGAAAACTATTTAATAGCTTTAATTACGAGAATTATTTGATTAAATTACATTTTATCTATCCTCATGATGAGTAATGATATATGGAGCAAGGGTAGATTTAAAAAAAAAAAAAATTAATGTCTTCTTGTTTTCCTACAGCGCACTTGGAATTCGAAACCAGTTTCGTTCTCAACTAAGCCCGACAACCCAGGTTCAATTTTCAAAGATCACACACAGAAACATCAACAGGTCTAACCCAAAGCCGAAAATGTGGAGTCATTTTCGTGTTGGGTTGGTGAAAACACCAGAAATTGCACTAGAAGATCTTAAAATTCGTCGCAACAAGGATTTCGCAAGTCAAAATAGCACGAGTAGTAGCAGCAGCAATAGCAGTTCGAGCAATGACAATAGAAAGAGGATTATATTAAGCAAGAAAAAGAAGCAGAGGAAAAGGGCATTTCCCGGAAGTTGCAAATGTTCAGTGAATTCAGTTGAAATAGTTCCTTCTAAAGTTGTTACCATAAACAGAGTCAGCACCACTGTGAATTTGAAAGAGGAAATGAATGACCATAATATTGAAGATAATTATAAGGATGTTACAGAGATGAAGGAGAACAAAAAGAAACAAATCGGGACACGTCATCGAACGTTTGAATGGCTAAAGCTGCTTTCACTTGAATGTCCAGCAGATGAAACATAGAGATTTTAAACATTAGTATCACGCATGCTCACGTAACTGATGAAGTTGGTGCCATATGATTAGGAGACCACGAGTTCGACCCGTAAAAATAGCATCTTGCAGAAATGGAGAATAAGACTGCGTATAATAAACCCTTGCAGTCCGGTTCTTCCTTGGACATAGCGAGAGCTAATTAGTGCGTCAGGCTGTTTTTTTTTTTTTTTTTTTTTTTTTTTATCATGCATGCTTGAACTTTCGGTTCAGTTTACTGTTCTTTTTCCTGATGTATGTATGTAGACCTTTTGCATGTTTTGATTTGTTTCATTTTTATTCCTTTTTGATTGGTGAATTGGTTGAATGCACGTTTTGAAGAGGCAATAGTAAACTACAGATAAGATGTTTATGTGCATTGCGATTACTAAGTATTGACCTTTTTTTTGGCTCTTTAGAATGAGTACATAAATAATTGAAGAAGAATTAAACTAATTAAATAGCCACCCACGGCCCCACGCGACTGTTTAAACCAAAAATAACATGTGAATGTACAATATATCTATATTTCATATATAATATGTGTATAACTGTAATCAATTGAAGATCACGATATTATGCAACCAACCGGCTATTTGCGTAGAGATTTCTTAATTGATGAAGAGGAGAACCCTCGATCAATTTCTGTAGAAGTGGTGTCGTTGATGATAATGCTTGAAGCTCCACAATGAATACTAGCTAGACAGCTCTTTGGAGCGCATATCCAACTTTTGTAGAAATCGTTGATAATACACTAACATATAGCTCGTATAACAGAACCAAGATGGAGAATAGAAATGAGATTATATTCATGGACCTTTATATGCTTCAATAGAAGTTCAAAGGAACTAATTGTAATTGGATCTTTTGGAGAACTGATTTCTAGAGAGATGTTCTTTCTACATATCAAGACTTGACATATTTTGTGCAATTGTTGCCTAAATTAAGAACTCTCTCTCTCTCTTCCTCTCTCGCACAAAATCAATGCATTTAATTTAGAAGATATGTTACTCCTTTAACTTTGTTATCTTCTATTTTGTGAGGGTAAAGCTCTTCTCGAGGAGAAGTTCTCCATTTCCAGGATCCAAAATCCAAAATATCCGATTAAGGCGGGAGGAATCTCAACCATCACAAATTCACAACACACCTCTTGGCAGTAGCATCTCAATCATTAAATGGGCTTTTTATATTTGACTTCATAGACGGGCATTTACATTTATACCCGCTTTTTGTGTCACGTTTTAACTTGTGTCTGCTTTGCAAAAAAAAAAATTGAAATCGTACCCCCTTTTTCGCATAACTTCAGTATACAGGACTGAAGTAGCAAAGGCAACCACGCAAAATTTCATCATTCTAGTAGCCGGGCCTGTAGTTCAGCTCTAGAGCTGAAGTTTTTGTTTTTGTAACTGGCGAACTTCAGCTCTAGAGCTGAAGTTTTTGTTTTGTAACTGGCGAATTTCAGCAGTTTTTGTTTTGTAATTGGCGAAGAGCTGGAGTTTTTGTTTTGTAACTGGCTAACTTCAGCTCTAGAGCTGAAGTTTTTGTTTTGTAACTGGCGAACTTCAGCTCTATAGCTGAAGCACCACAATTAGCAGTGATTTTTTAAGAAAAATAGTGTACATCTTCTCAGCTCAAACACGAATAAACATACAAAAATTTCAAAATTTTATAGCTCATCCTATTGGTAACTTAAACTTTTTTCTAAGACTAATTTGCTGTAAATTTGGAGCAGAAGTACAACTGCCGAACTGTTCAATTAAAAAAAATTGACCTTATAACTAAAGTAGCGTTGCTTCTGGAGATAAATACCAGTTTGTTTTGTAACTTGAAGAAGAAAACAAAGGAGAAGAAATGAAGCTGAAGTTATTTAAAAAGTGGGTATAAGTTAAAAGTTTTTTAAAAGATGAGTATAGATTAAATGGGGGCGACCAAATAGGACGCCCCGTGCAATTTTTACTTCATAGACTCATAAAGGATTTTTGTGGCAAATGCTACTTAGGCCCAAACTGTTCCTCTCTTGGGTCATATAACCCACACACTTTCACCTCTTGGGTCACACAGATTGGCATGTTTTCACTCTTTCATTCAATGAATTTCCCGGGCCGTAGAGCTGAGTTGGTGAATGATAGTTATTTTCTCCTCTCGTTAGTTGTCAACTAAATATGTTGGTGAATGATAGCTTATTTTCTCCTCTCGTTAGTTGTCTACTATATATATATTTATCCCCTTTAACTACAGATTGCTATTTATCAGAAGAACTAACTAGATTTTCTTTACAAATTATATACATCCCCGTTAAAAGGACGTCAAATCATAATTTGGTACTTTCAATTAAGAAATTCGGTTATACCTTTTTTTTTTCTCTTCTATCCTCTCTCCCACTTTTTCTACCGCCTCCCTCCTTCCCCAACACCACCACCACCACCTCTACAACCAAGCCATCCCCATACCTCTCCTCCTTTGAAGAACCATTAAAAACATTCTCCTCAATACACTCAACAACCCATGTATACGGTAAAATCGGAGGGTCCAATTTTTTGTCGTTGTGGTACCTCGTAAGCATATTTCGCAAGTTCGAGACTAGGGTCGAGGTTCACCCTTGAGGGCTATCGACGCTCGACCTCGGGGCGATGCAGACCAACGGCTATGACGGAAAAGTGGGGAGTTCCCAAGGCGCATAACTAGAGCTGACAAAGTCTAGTGAGCTAAATTCTGACCCGAATCATGACATCAACTAGTTATCCCATCTACATATCTTTATAATAAATATATTTGTACTATGTTGGGATTTCCCCTCATATATAAAGGGAATCCTTGTCGTTTTGTAGTAACCTGTTGCTCAATACTAAATACACAAGAACATTCTCTCTGCTTTCTAATATATTCTCTTGATCTCATTACTTCATTTATTGCTCGTATTTATTGTGTTCTACTTATTGTTCATCATTTATTGCTTATTATTAGCCATAAAGAGCCATCATTGATTTTATTTTAATTGTTAGTCATCCATCGACTACCTTCGGCAAGCACTAGACTCGACCCCGAGGCCCCGAATAAGCAAGCTCAAGGCCCCGATCGACAGCCATCCAGCTCAGTTAACATCTCATTTTAAAGCTATTTCCTTGATTCCAAGTACTTCACTTAGCATCTATTGCCTTAATAACTAGCATAAAAATAGATCACGTATTTTTAGAACCACAAAATCAAATTTAATTATTGTTATCATTTTCACGATAAACAGTTTGGCGCCCACCGTGGGGCTAAAAATAATAGTGATTATTTTCTTGCTGGTTTTACTACACAATGCAAGTTATCTTTCACACTTTTTCTTGTCCAAGATCTTTGATTTCAGGTCAAAATGCCTAAATCAGTAAATGTACCTGAAAATAACAGCCACAAAAACTATGGAAAGGGCGGTATGGTTATTCCAGGTATGGATGTGCCACCGCGAAACCCTGAGAGCACACCGAAGACGATTCCCAAGGGTACGACCTCGTGCGATGCCCAATGCGTTAACGTCGGTCCTCATATTAACCAGGGAGCACGCCGAGAAATTCAGCAGGAAACTCAGAAAAATCCAACCTGGGCAAAAGGAGAGATTCCTCGGCATGCCGTTCATATGATTATCGGCGGGAATAACATTCCCCAAGGACCCGTGATCAAACGGATAAAAATATCCGCTGCAATAGAGGGGCCGATCCAAGACCGCATGACCGAAGACACCCTTGCATTTAGCGAGGAGGATCTCGAGACCTTGGCAGAACCACACAACGACGTGCTGGTAATTTTATTTATTTTAAGGAACATTCGAATTAAATGTGTGCTCGTGGATGCATGCAGATCGACCAACGTAATCAGGTCGAAGGTAGTAGAACAGCTTGGGTTGCTCGATCAGATAGTACCCGCCTCCCGGGTCCTCCACGACTTCAACATGGTCGGCGAAGTAACGAAAGAAGAGATCTCCCTCCCGGTTGAAATGTCTAGTACAGTTTAGAACACCAAGTTCCACGTTATCGGCGGTGACATGATGTACAATGCAGCGGTGGATACACAGGCAGTGCCGTCAACTCTGCACCAAATGATAAAATGTCCAATAAAGGATGGTATAACAACCGTATATGGAGAACAACATGCGGCAAAAGAAATGTTCGCGGTTTAACAGGAGGCGCCGAATCCTATACACTCCAACTCGGATGAATCTGGGAGCGTACAGACCCCCAGAGATGATGAAGAAGACTTCCTCGCTCCTTGAACTTTTGTTGCCCTTGAAGAGTCAGATGCAACAAAATCGACAATTGAGGAATTGGAGCAAGCTATTTTGATCGAGCATCTCCAGGATCGGAAGGTATACCTGGGAACGGGATTAACCCCCGAACTAGAGAAAAAACTCATTCAATTCCTTATTAATAACATCGACTGTTTCGCTTGGTCCCACTTAGATATGACAGGAATCCCGCCGGAAATAACCACACACCGATTGAGTGTCGACCCCAGGTTTAAACCAGTGAAGCAAAAAAAGAAGACCCCAATCCGAAGTAAAACACGCATTCATCAAGGACGCGATAACGAAACTCCTTAAAATAGGGTCTATTAGAGAGGTAAAGTACCCCGAATGGCTAGCCAACGTAGTGGTAGTACCCAAAAAAGGAAATAAGTTAAGAATGTGCGTAGATTATAAAGACTTAAATAAGGCATGCCCCAAGGATTCATTCCCATTGCCTAACATCAATCGTCTGATCGATGTTACGGCTGGCTACGAGACCCTCACCTTTCTTGACGCCTACTCGGGGTATAATCAAATTCAGATGAACCCCGAGGATAGGGAAAAGACTTCGTTCATCACAAAGTATGTTATCTACTGCTACAATGTAATGCCTTTCGGGCTGAAAAACGCAAGGGTTACGTACCAACGTCTAGTTAATAAAATGTTCGAGCATCAAATAGGCAAATCCATGGAAGTTTATATTGATGACATACTAGTTAAGTCCCTACGTGCAGAGGACCATTTGACTCATTTGTAGGAAACATTCAACATCCTTAGAAGTTACAACATGAACCTTAACCCCGAGAAATGTGCCTTGAATGTGAGTTCGGGAAAGTTCTTAGGCTTCATGTTATCGAACAGGGGTATCGAGATCAACCCCGACAAAATCAAGGCCATCGAAGAAATCACGATGATAAATAATGTAAAGGTCGTGCAATGGCTAACAGGACGGATAGCAGCTCTAGGCAGATTCATATCGTCGTCGGACATGAGTCATCATTTCTTCTCTTTACTCAAAAAGAAAAACAACTTTGAGTGGACTCCAGAATGCAAACCCGCCTTATAGGAATTGAAATGATATCTGACTAGTCTGTCTTTGCTCCATATGCCAAAAGAGGATGAAACGTTGTATCTATACCTGGCGATATCAGAGATAGCGGTAAGCGGTGTGTTAGTTCGAGAAGAGCAAAGGTACGCAATTCCTGTTTATTATGTAAGTCAGACTCTAGGGGATGCCGAAACCAGGTATCCGCATTTAGAAAAATTAGCTCTTACGTTAATAACCACATCGCAAAAATTGAAACCCTATTTTTAATTCTACCGTATTTGCATTTTAATAATGTACCCTCTCCGAAGCATATTGCATAAGCCTGAACCTGGTCGATTGGCCAAATAGGCCATCGAACTCGGGGGGTATGATATCGAGTATCAACCCCGAATGACTATCAAGTCCCAGATTCTGGCGGACTTCGTGGCCGACTTCTCGCCCTCCCTCGTGCCCAAGGTAGAAAAGGAACTCTTATTAAAATTAGGCACATCTTCCGGGGTATGGACCATGTTCACTGATGGCGCCACAAACGTGAGAGGATCCGAACTCAGTATAGTCCTGAAGCCGCCTGTGGGCCAAGTATGAGGCTATGATTGCAGGTTTGGAATTGGCCAAAAGCTTGGGAACTGAGATCGTCGAAGCGAAATGTGATTCACTCCTGGTAGTAAACCAGGTAAATGGGAGCTACGAGGTCCGAGAAGACAGGATGCAAAGTAATTTGGACAAAATCCAAATCACATTACGCCGTTTCAAAGAATGGACCCTGGTCCACATACCTCGGGAGCAGAACATCGAGGCCGATGCCCTCACAAACCTGGGATCATCTATTGAAGAAGATGACTTACTCCCCGGGGCTATTATTTAGCTATCCAAATCAGTGGTCGAGGAAGGTCATGCCGAGATTAATTCGACTAGCTTAATATGGGATTGGAGAAATAAATATATTGACATTCTGAATGACGAAAAATTACCCACAGATCCAAAGAAATCGAGGGCCTACGAACCAAAGCAGCCCGATTTACACTCGATGAAAATGGGACTCTATACAGAAGAACTTTCGATGGCCCCCTAGCAGTATGTCTGGGGCCAAGAGACACAGATTATGTACTTCGAGAAATTCACGAGTACTTGCGGAAACCACTCCGGCACCGATTCCTTAGTCCGAAAGGTGATCAGGGCAAGTGCGACAAATTCCAGATATTTGCCCTGATGATTCACCAACTCAGCGAACAGCTGCATTTGGTTTTATCGCCATGGCCGTTCATGAAATAGGGAATGGACATTGTCGAACCTCTACCAACGGCACTAGGTAAAGCTAAATTCATTTTATTTATGACTGACTATTTCTCAAAATGGGTGGAAGCGCAGGCCTTCGAGAAGATAAGAGAAAAAGAAGTCATTGACTTCATTTGGGATCACATTATGTGCCGATTCGAGATTCCTTCTGAGATAACATGTGATAATGGGAGGCAGTTCATTGGAAGCGAAGTAACATAGTTCCTTGAGGATCACAAAATCAAGAGAATCCTGTCGACGCCTTACCACCCATGTGCAAACGGCCAGGCCGAGTCCACAAACAAAACCATTATCTAAAACTTAAAAATGAAGTTGGAAAGCGCTAAGGGAAAATGGAGAGAAATATTGTCCGGAGTGCTATGGGCATACCGATCAACTTCAAAATCAAGTACAGGGGAAACACCTTTCTTTCTAGTATATGGCGCTGGGGCTTTGATACCAGTGGAGGTTGGGGAGCCAAGTGCCAGATTCTGACACACCATTGAGAGTTCGAATAACGAGGCCATGACTACGACCCTCAAACTATTAGATGCAAAGCAAGAAGCCACGCTGGTCCGAATGGCCGCCCAAAAGCAAAGGATCGAAAGGTATTATAATAGAAGAACAAACCTCTGACATCTCGGAGTAGGGGACTTGGTACTAATGAAAGTCATCCGAAACCCTAATAAAGGAAAGCTAGGCCAAAATTGGGAAGGACCATACCGCGTCCTCGGAGTAATCGGTAAAGGGTCCTACAAGCTCTGTACCATGGAAGGCGAGCAGCTTCCAAGCAATTGGAACATATCAATGCTGAAACGATACTACTGCTAAGGCATCCAATGGAAGATTCTGAAGCACCCTCAAGCTCGAGGGCCTCTGGCTCTTGTAAGCATGCGTTGCACTCTTTTCCTTTGACCGAATTTTGTCCCTAGAAGGGTTTTACCGGCAAGGTTTTTAACGAGGCGACATCTATATGCTACCTAAGGAAGAACCAACACGTATTCAATGCTTTTTTCGCAATCAACCTCAAATACTGAGGGGCATCCCCCCGGAAGGTCACCTACTCGGAGAAGCCAAGATGCGCTAAGTGGGCTCTCGATAGGAAAATAATGTACCGGGCCAAACGGTCGAATGAACCGTGTCCGCATAGAACAACCGAGCCTGTAACAGCAAAAACGTGTATACTTGTACCAAGTAATCAAAGGAAATTGGTCTTTCTGCAAAAATGGCTCCTCTGTCAAGAACGTCCCGAACACTCGGGGACTGGCATCAATAACTCACACAATGTGACCCCCGGGTCGGAGCTCCTAACTCATAAGCCCTCAATGAGGCAATACCGAGTTTACAAGTGATAGCTACCGAGCCGAGAAATACTCGATCACTCAGGGACTGCCTATCAATCACCATCTCCATCAACTTATCAAAACCCGAGGCCATATGTGGGCAACCTTGGTCTCGTAAGACTTATATAAGGCAACAACAATATCTGTAAGACCTCAAGCAAGGCATGAACCATACTTGTACCAAGTGACAATATCTGTACGATGTCAAACAAGGCATGAACCATACTTGTACCAAGTATCCAAAACTGTAAGACCTCATAGGCATGTAAAACTTGTAAGACCTTACTAAAGGCATTAAACTGATATCAAAGTTAAGGCTATATATTGAACTTGTAAGACCCCTAAAAAGGCATACCCTCGATATAGACGCCGAAACTACTTCACTCGAGATGAAAGGCTCTGGCTGAACACAAATGACTACTATCACAATGCTGTACCAGCCAAACTAACATGACTCAAGGATGCCCGACCGTCGCTATAAAATCACAGACCTTCAATTACTTCGAATATACTTCGAAAAGAATCGGTTAAATAGGCTACCCTCGACATAGGCAAAAAAGCTTCGACTATGTCAGCTCCAACTATAAGGCTTCGAGATACTCAGCCACCGAGCCAAACCCCCTGAGGTGCTCGATCATCACCATATAACGACTTACAATCGAGGTTCCTATCAAACCGTCGAAGAGTCAGGAAAACACAATTTAAAAAAGTCCTTAATGAGGGAAAAATAAAGCCTATAAAAGGTCGTACCGACCAAAAGGGTAAGAGCCACTGTCGCCAGCACTAAAATCAAAGGTCGTACCAATCCAAAACGTAAGAGCCATTGTCGTCAGCCCATAAAAAAGGTCGTACTGACCCAACGCATAAGAGCCTAAGGGCCAGCTTTAAATTCAAAAACTTGAGGGTCGAATGAGCTCGAGTCGAAACCCGATTCGGAGACTGAATCCAAAACAATTTACTAAATATGCCTAAGAGCGAAAGCATAAGAGCCATTGTCGTCATCCCATACAAAAGGTTGTACTGACCCAAAGCGTAAGAGCCTAAGGGCTAACTTTAAATTCAAAAACTTGAGGGTCGAATGAGCTCAAGTCGAAACCCGATTCGGAGACTGAACCCAAAACAATTAACTAAACATGCCTAAGAGAAAAAGCGTAAGAGCCACTGTCGCCAGCGCTAAAATCGAAGGTCACGATGACCTAACATATAAAAGCCAGGTCTAACCCGAGAACACTCGGGGACCGACTTTCGACCGTTACAGGCCACTCAGCAATAGCAAAAGCCTGAGGGTGTAACCCAAGGTCTAAGATCTCGAATCGATTATCAAAAGTATCACATATTATTCTCAAAAGGCAAAGGAGAAAAGAAATAATCAAAAACGAAAATCCTATTATACATATGGCTCGCAGAGGTACGTTTACAAGGCTTTTGAAAAATCCTTACAAAGAAGGGGCCAAATAGAATCCTAATCTATCATCGAGCCTGCATATTTGACGGCTCCACCGGAGATTGTGCCCCGACTATTCCGGCTGCGGTCCCAGGACCTTCGACGGCCTCTTCTCCTCGGGGGGTTCCGCCTTCATCCTCATCTTCTTCTAAGTCACTTCCTGGCACACCCTCGGAAGCGAACATGGCAACAGCTTTCTTCTCTAGGGTCTTCACCCTCTCGAGCTCGGCAAAAAGATTGATATCTCCCACATGTATATCCTCAAGAGTCTGCCTCCGGGATTTTAACCGAGCATGATCCACAGCTTGAGTCAACTTTAGTTCGGCCTCCTCAAGAACTCTCCCGATTTGAGCATTTATTATAATGGCGCCCTTTTTGTGCATAGATATAAGCGCCTCAACTTCGATTTTGATCTCGGATAGTGCAGCAACTAACTCAGAGTGGAGACCTCTATATTTTTCACTATCCGCCCTCGCATCTTGAAGCTGACGCCAGACTAAGGCCACATTTTCCTTGAGAGTATCCCTCTCAGAGGTTATCTCTCTCACGCGCCGTTTGAATTCGAGGATTTTGGAGTCCCTTGCTCGGACCTCCTCCCTCAGCAAGGCACTTTCCTTCTCAAACTGCACGAATCAGATCCAAGATGTTAAAACACTAAGATCTGGAAAACATTCAGACAATAGCAAATAGAAACTAGGTAACCTGTTCAACAAGATGAGCCTTATCACGCTCATGACGGGTCACCTCAGCCTGAAACCGAGTGAAAGTCTGATTATAAAGTGCCCAGGCCTGAAGCCATAAAAAAGATAAGTTAGAAAGACAAAGATCAGAACGATAGGCAGGATTTACAAAAACTACCTGCTCATAAAGCCTGCTCATCTCACCGAAGACGAGTGAAGCATCGAGCTCGAGAATCCCTTTCGAAGTGGTTGAGGGCCTTCTAAGCGTATCTTTGCCTTCGATAGGCACCCCCACATTGGAAGGTTCTTCATTCAGGGCATATTGCATTCCCTTAGGAGGTAAGGTCGTTCCCTAAAGGGAATCACTCGCAATAACGGCATCGGCAGGGTCGATCAGGGCCATCACTTGTCCATGCAAGGCTCCAAAACTGGGCTCCTACGAACCACCTACCGAATGCGTCCCAACTCGAGGAGTATTTTGGCCATCGGACGGCTCAGGGACCTCACCCGATACTCCCTCAGTGGCCTCTCCATTTCGAAGTTGGACTACGACGACATCAAGCTCCAGCTTAGGAGCCACCATCTCTATGGCCTGAGGGTCGATCAGGTTTTCCCCTCCCTCGGACGCTATCGAGAAATTGTTTTTCCCTTCGCCTTCAATGAAGGGAATTCCCGCTACTTCTAGAGTTAGGGCTGCCGGGTCGGCTTTAGTTTCTTCTACCTTGATCTTCTTAGATTCCGAAGGTTCATTCGACGGTTCCCTTTGTCTTTTCTTCCCTTCGTCGGGTCCCAAAGTACCCTCTTCACCAAGAGATGTTCCCTTCATCAAGGGGACCTCCCCCAGACCTACACAAATGCAAGAGGTAAGCACAAGGAGTGAGATTGCTATCAGTAGCGATTTAGATTAGAAGGTATGACTGCAACAAGAGTGAAGGCTCACCATGGTACTTAGCTTCCCATCGATCTTGGGATAGATCACGCCACACTCGCTCAGCATATGGGAAAATCGAGTGCAGCCAGCCGACCTAGCCCGAGAGGTCTGTGACCGCACCAGGTTAAAATGCTACGACTACATTAGCAGAAGAAATTAAGTGCGTGGAAAAATGTACCTAAAAAGAAGCAAGGAAATGCTAGATAACCTATCTACTTACGTTCCATGTTCCACCTCTTAGGGAACGACATCCTTTCCATCGGGATCAAGTCCGAAGTCCTAACTCTGACAAAGCGACTCATCCACCCTTTGTTCCCAACTTCTTCGATACAAGCGAAAAGGGCCTTCGAAGCTAGGCAGTGGAGCTTAATCAGACCCCCACGGAAGATAAGGGGGCTGTACGTCCTGATCAGGTGATCGAGGGTGAAGGGCATCCCCTCAATCATGTTCACATAGTACCTGATCATGTAGACAATGCGCCAGAACGAAGGGTGAATTTGGCTGAGGGTCACTTGATACTGTTGGCAGAAGTCGAGAATCACGGGATCAATCAGAGGCAAGGATGGCCCCACCGGCCCAAGGGTAAATGGGTAAGTATACACACTGAGAAAATTGGCTTTGTATGTCGTTATGTCCTCCTCCCAAGTAGGGATCTCCACAAACACCCGTCCCCCTAGCGGCAATCAGTCCTCACCTATTTGATGTTACTGAGCTAATATACTAAGACACAGGCTCACAATGCCCCGACTTCGAAGAAGGTCTCTCGACCTTGAAATCAGAAGTCGTTGCAAAAAATCTCGGAATGCATTCCTCAGCATAAGGAGGCATTGCCACTTTGCCCTTAAATGGAAGCGAAGAGGAGGAGGTCACGTTCTCCTGAAAAGCAGAGGCAAAAGTTTTCACCATTCTTAAAAGATTTCAGAAGGGGAAGAGAAGTTGCGTTTCGAAGAAAGAACAAAAGTAAAGGTAGAAGGAACTTTTTTGGGGGCTTGGTGGTGCAGTGAGTTGTAAAGAACTAGAAGAGAAGTATTTATAGAGGCCCACACGAACGTTGAAGGATGCCAAAGGATAGCCAACCGCCGTAATTAATGCGAAGGCTTTCAAGGGTTGTGTGTACGCCATCTCTTGGCACCTTATGACTGTCGTCATTACGAAAGTACCAGAAGGGTAGGAATTGAAGGTCGTTTCTTATCACTTTCGCTCTAAGAAATGCGGGGACTATCTGTATACGGTAAAATCGGAGGGTCCAATTTTTCGTCGTTGTGGTGCCTCATAATCATATTTCGCAGGTTCGAGACTAAGGTCGAGGTTCACCCTCGAGAGCTATCGACGTTTGACCTTGGGGAGATGCAGACCAATGGCTATGACAGAAAAGTGGGGAGTTCCCAAGGTGCATAACTAGAGCTGACAAAGTCTAGTGAGCTAAATTCAAACCCGAATCATGACATCAACTAGCTGTCCCATCTCCATATCTTTGTAATAAATGTATTTGTACTATGTTGTGATTTTCCCTCATATATAAAGGGGATCCTTGTCATTTTGCAGTAACCTGTTGCTCAATACTAAATACACAAGAACATTCTCTCTGCTTTCTAACATATTCTCGTGATCTCATTACTTCACTTATTGCTCGTATTTATTGTGTTCTACTTATTGTTCATCATTTGTTGCTTATTATTGGCCATAAAGAGTCGTCATTGATTTTATTATAATTTTTAGTCGTCCATCGACTACCTTCAGCAAGCACCAGACTCGATCCCGAGGCCTCGAATAAGCAAGCTCGAGGCCCCGATCGACAGCCATCCAGCTCAGTTAACATCTCGTTTTTAAGCTCTTTTCTTGATTGCAAGTACTTTACTTAGAATCTATTGACCTAATAAATAGCATAAAAATAGATCGCATATTTTTAGCACCACAAAATTAAATTTAATTGTTGTTACCATTTTCACGGTAAACAACCCTATTTTCTAAATCCCTGTTCCCCTCACCCAAGACCTTACCGGCGCGGTAGTACTAAACCAGGCATCAGTAGTCTTGCGCTGCTCTGGAACAACCCAAGCCCTCACCGGCACAAAGGGCAGGTCAGTGCACTAAGCTCTCGCTATGCGGGGGTTCCGTAAAAGGGCTGGACCACAAGGGTTTATCATATGTAGCTTTACCCTGCATTTTTGCAAGAGGTTGTTTCCATGGCTTGAACCCATGAACTGTTGCTGTTGTAACTCGTGAACTCACCGGCACAATAGTATCAAGAAAGCATCTACAAATGCGATAGTTATTAACACGAGGAATACCAGCTCACTTAGCTTCCGTTTGGCCATAAAATTTAGGAATTTTTTTAAACTTTATTTTCAAATATTTGTTTGTTTATAGATTTTAACCATATTTCAGCAGATTTTGAAACAAAATTTTCAAATCCCAAAAATAGCCCTAGAATAGTTTTTAAAATTTTACTCACAAAATTTCGAATTCTTTTCAAGTAAAATGCATGTACAACCACAATTTTAACTTTCAAAAATCATTTATCTGATCTTCTAAAACTTATTTTTTTTAAGTTCCAACCAAATCTATATCTCCACAGAAATATTTCTGTGATGACCCGATAGGTCATCTTATATTTGAGAACCTAATTCTGTATTTTGAAGCATCAAATATCTCATTTTAGCCTTTCTCGATTTGTGTGCGCAGTCCATGTGTATTTCCGGAAAGTTTTTATGTTAAAAATTGACAAAATATAAAAATTTTGCCTTAAAATATATTTGAGTTGTCTTCGGTCAACATTTTGAGCAAATTGACCCGGACCTGTATTTTGATGGTCCCGGTGGGTCCGTATCGTAATTTGGGACTTGGGCGCGGAATCGAATTCGGAAGTCTCTAGTTTGAGTTATCGCATTTTGTTGAAAGTTGGAAGTTTAAAGGCTTAATGAATCTAAATATTTGACCAATAGTTGACTTTATTGATATCAGATTTGGCTCCGAAATTCGGTATAGGTCCATTACTATATTTATGACTTGTCTGTCAAATTTGGTGAGAAACGAAGTTAGTTTGACGTGATTCGGACGCCCGGTTGTTAAAATAGAAGTTCATGAGTTTTCTTGAATTTTTTGTTTGGTTTGGTGTTCAATTAATAATTCTAGGTGTTATTTTGGCAATTTGATCGCGCGAGCAAGTTCGTATGATGTTGTTGGACTTGTGTGCATGTTTGGTTTGGAGTCCCGAGGGCTTAGGTGAGTTTCAGATAGGCTACAGAGTGAAACTAGACTTAGAAAAAATAGTTGGTGCAACTGTTTCTGGTGGATGCCTCAGATCTCGCAATTGCGAGGTTTGGGTTCGCATTTGCGAAGTATTGCCAAGCCTACTGGGTTCGCATTTGCGAAGTGCACCTGGGGACTGTTTCTTCACATTTGCGATCATTTTGGTCGCATTTGCTGAGAGTTCACTGTTCGTAATTGCGATGAAAACAGAGATGGGAAGACTTCGCAATTGCAATTGATTCTTCGCATTTGCGGGGTTCGCAAGTTCATAAATGCGACATCTGCGACTAAACTAATAGCTGAAAAATGGGTGATTTTCTCTCATTCTTCAAATTTTCAAAACAACAAAACCCTAGAGGCGATTTTTCTAAGAACTCTTCTTCCCCAATCCATTGGTAAGTGATTCTAACATATTTTCTTTCAATCTTTCATTACATTTCATAAGATTTCAACCTAAAATCTGGTGTTTTCATGGTGGAAATTGGGGGTTTGGGTAAAATTAGGGATTTCTGTAAAATTGAGATTTACACCTCAAATTGAGGTCGGATTTCAAAATAAATTACATAACCGAGCTCGGAGGTAAATGGGTAATCAGGTTTTTGTTCGAATTTCGGATTGGGACCAAGCGGGACCGAGAGTTGACTTTTGTTGACTTTTTAAATAATGACCTAAATTGAATCTTTTGCAATCGTGGGTGGTTCCTAAGGCTTATTTTGAATCGTTTGGTTGGTAAATTGCTAGATTTTGTTAGTTCGGAGGCTTGTTTGAAAGGAAAAGTTGTGATTGAGCTTTGAGTTGATCTTTGGAGCGAGGTAACTGTTGAATCTAACCTTGACTTCAGGGAATTAAGAACTCTCAGACTATGTGCTATGCGAATCTCATGTATTGCGGCGTATATGCAAGGTGACGAGTGCTTATACGCCGCCAAGTTACTTGTTTTCCCTGATTTTCCACTTTTCCTTAATTTTCTCTTTCCATGTCTTAATTGTTACACACTCTAAATGTCTTGCATGCTTAATTGCTACCTGTTAATCCATTTTCCTTCTGTTAATAATGATAGATCCCTTCATATTTTCATGATTCGCTTCTACTTGCCTTAACTGACTTTCTTGCACTTTCTAATTGTCATTTACTGGACTTGATTTACTGTGTAGTATTACATATATGAATTCTCGTGTTGTACAAGGTTTCCTTTTTGGTTCAGTTTGGTATTTATTGATCGAAAAGGTTCTCGTGATTTGAATTATTAATTTGACTGTGCACATTGAGTATTTGGTACTGATGTGGTGGGATCGGGTTGCACGCCGCAACAGGTGAAATAAGAGTGGATTGATATGGTGAAATAAGGGTGAATTTGTACTGATACGGTGGGATCGGATTGCACGCCACAACAGGTGAAATAAGTATGGATTGATACGGTGAAATAAGGGTGAATTATGATACTGATATTGATATATGGTGGGATCGGATTGCGCACCATAATATATATATATATATATGTTGCGTGCCGCAACATTTATATATTATCTCTATTGTTGATGTTATTAAGGTAAAATAAGGGAGGATTCTGTGTTGTACGGTGAGATCGGGTTGCGCACAGCAACAACCTATGTGTTTCTATTTCTTGAGTTGTATTGGCTTATGGTATTCTCACTTAAAATGCTAAGGATTGGTAATTCTGAACAACTCTAGTTTATTTCTTGAGGTTGTAGCTATTATTCTCAGTTGACTATTTTATCCTATTCTATATTTCTTTTGTCTCTATTGTATTATGCGTACAGGTTGTAGTGTAGGTGACCTGCCTTAGTCTCGTCACTACTTCGTCGAGGTTAGGCTCGACACTTACAAAGTAAATGAGTCGGTTGTACTCATACTACACTCTGCACTTCTTGTGCAGATTTTGGAGTCGGTCCCAGTGACGGCTATTAGCGTGCTTGGATTGATCAGCTTTGCAGAGACTTGAGATTCAACTGCTCAGCACCTGCAACTCCTGGAGTCCCCATCCCTTTTATCTAGTTGTGTAATTTTCCTTCAGACAACTTTAAATTTATTTCAGACCCTTGTATGTACTATTCTAGTAGCTCGTGCACTTATGGCATTGGGTCCATGGATTTTAGCAGACGTTTGGCTATTTTAGCTTCCGTATTTTATTTTAGATTTCTGCAGTTATTTCAGTTCTTCTCTTTATTTAATGTAAACTGTTAAAAATAGATAAATTGTTCTAACGTTGACTTGGCTAGCAAGTGAAATGTTAGGCGCCATCACAGTCCCGACGATGGAAATTTCGGATCGTGACAATTTCATAAGCCGAAAAAGGTTTTAGTGAAATTAAGGAGGAACATGGTGGAGGGTAGTATGAAGAAGACTCCTTAACAAATCCAAATTTAATTTATATACAAGTTAAATATAACTATAACAACATAAAGTTAAATATAATATATTTCCGTACAACTTTCATACAATGTTAATACAAAAATAATACAATAATCATCATTCAATATTGATACAAAAATATAATTACAACAGCATACAACTTACATATAATTACTTTCATATAAAAATGTTATAACTACAATAATACTACAACTTAAATATACATATGCCGTCATGAACCACTATATCTCATGTGTTCTTCTTCCTCTTCGAATTCCAATAGTAAAATTCAATTAAGACAACTTTAATCTTCACCAAACACTATCAACATCATTATCCATAGCTGCAGTGGACCAATATAATTGATAAATTATACATTAAATTATAATAAAGTTAAAACTTCTTTAGCAAAAGTAAATAAGCTTCTAATTAGTATAGCTTAAATAAATTGTTGTAATATCCGTAACAGACTATTGCATTAAATGGTATGGTAACGATTATTAACCGTTGCATTAAAGTATATGGTAACGATTGTTAACCATTGCGATTAAACCAGAATGCTCGTAGCAGTGGAGAGAGGGAAAACTGTTGCAATAGCCGACTCTATAGCAACGATTCCGAAAACAACAAAAATCTTTGCTCTAGCTCTATTGGCACCCCGGCTGCTGGAACGGTCGCTAAACCGTAGCTATATCTCTATGGCAACGGTTTACCTATCTGTTGCAATGTCTTTCCTTGGGTTGCCATTGGACCATTTTCCAGTAGTGAAATTCCTTTTAATTTTCTTGTGTAGACGTCAGGCTCTATATTGGCCCTTCATTCTGGCTTGCAAGTTGGACCTCTATTATGCTCCCTCTATACTAGTACATGGGTTAGAAATTCTTTTGGGCGAATTAGTTACTTGAAAATATGGTTTGGAAATAAATGTTGCAAAAGAAAATTTGTCCGGATACTTGCAACTCCTTAAAAATTTATATATATTTATTGTTTTATACCACTTGTCGTGACGTTGTTACTGTGGACTCGCATTTAAATCAACCGTACGCTCGGGGCGCACGGGAGGCCAGTATCCGTAGCGTACCACGACACCACCACGCCCATAAGTTATAAGAATTGTGTAATTGGAAGAAGATAAACATATTCTCCTAGAAACATTTACCGCCAATAAAAACACCATTTTGTGTTACTATATATGCAAGTTGATTTGCTTGTGTATTCAAAAACCAAGTCCATGGTTGGAAAATGGAAGTAGAGCTTTTGAGTGGCCGGTAGGAAGTAGCTAGGGAAGTTTTTCTAAAAATGTTTACTCTATTCTTCAACAAGTTGTAGGAATAAATTAAAAGGGAAGGAGATATGGGTAACCAAGTCTATGTTTTGTGCTTTCTTCCCCTTCCTTTTCCCCTTTCCAACCTTTGACGTAAAGCTTCTTTACTTGAGAATTGCTTGAGCATAAGAAAAAGCTAAAGTTCACAATCACCATCATCTTCTGTCAATCTTCCACATAAAATTTGGTACTCACTAATTCGACTAGCTTAAATTCATGTCGTCTAAAGAAGTGGAGCGCTTTTACCAAAAGAAAATTCATTTCAAAACTTAAAACTGAGAACTCATTCATCTCGCCTCATACCCAAAATAGATACATGCATCGAACTTAAGAATCACGTGTGCCATTAGGAAAACCAACGTGGCCACCTTCTATTCCAATCATCATTAATTCACGGGAGGAGTGGCAAATGAGCGGGTCGGATCAGATGTGGTTCAGGTTGAAAATGAGTAACGAAAAAACGAATAAATTATCCGACTCGATCCATATTTAATACGAATAAAAAACGGGTTAACCGGCGGATAATATGAGTAATCATATTATCCATGACTTCTTGCGTATGATTACTTTTGGGAGAATCCTTAGTTTCCTAACTTGAGAAACCCCCAATTTGAGGTTGTACAAATATAAAAGTTAGACATATTAGTTATTCATTTTCTAAATGAATAATATAGTAGTAATTCTTATTCATATTTGATCCGTTTTTAAAAGGTTTATTATCCAACCCATTTTAAGCAGATAACACATATGATTAACTAATATCTTCTCAGCCACCCCTAATTCACAGCAAGTCTTCTATTCCATGAGTTGTCTCTTTCCTTTTGTCTGTCCTTGCTGTCTCAATATTCTGAAGTCATGTCCGACATAATTAAAAGCATTTGTGCGGCGCAAAAAATCCTATTATAACCATTCTCATAATTAGAAAGAGATTCTTTAGTTGCCACCCGTGAGGCGAAATCTTTATCATTGGCATTCAACAGTAAGTTTGATACTTATTTGCTCATTACGGCCACAAAAAAGAACAAATTATATATACAAAACGTACCTTATTACCGTTGAGTGTCACGATTGGATGGATAAAATTCTTTCTATCTTAATTAGAAATTTCGGATACAAGTCTAAGAATAAAAAAATTCCTAAAAATGAGTATTTTCTCTTTAACGGATTTCATGCGGCGCAAATATAAATTAATCAGAGTTTAAATGTGAATACAAAATACCGAATGAGAAATCAGGGAAAAAAAGTCAAACATCTTATTACCGGAGATGGTTTTAGTTACCGAGCATGATAACTCTAATCTATATAATTAAAATATTATACTAATACTTTATATATTCCAATTTATACGGCGTTGTTTAATAGTTGATGCGTTAATTAAATAAATTTTCTTTTACCACAACTTTTTACATATATTTAATTATAAAAGTTGTCATTTCTAACACTTTGTATATAGTTTTTAATAACATGTTGACTATGGTTAAACAAGCTGAGTATATTAGGGTTAAGCTAAAGGAGTAGAGTTAGTTGTTAAAGAAGCTATTTAGGTGGTTAAATGTTAGTTAGGAAGGTTGTTTGTACTGTAGCTGTGTATATATACTCTGCATTCTCTTTGGAGTTAATACAAGATTTCATTTCCTCAGTTTCACAGAGTTGGTGGCTTCATTCTCTTCTCTCCTCTCTTTTTCACAATCATAACTACACAGTTGTGACTGAGCTATAACCGCCATTGCCATGGTGGTTAACATGGTATCAGAGCCTATGCTCTCGATCTAGATCGCTCGTCAGTTCACTAGCATTCGATTAGTCACTGCGCTTCTCTCTCGCAGTATTAAAGTGCCTGAAAGTGATTCAAAATAGAATCTAAGGTTTGAGATTTGAGCGAAGTTTAAAAATTGCTACTATTCTGTTATTGCAATGGCGATTAAGGATAATTCTTCACTATCTGAAGCTCACACACTCGTGCTACTGGTACGAGTACCTTCATTGTTGGAACCACGAGTTTTCCTATCATTGACCATAACCATCCACTAAACCTTCAACTAACCGATACTTCAGGTAGCTCCTTGATTTCTCTCCAATTGAATGGATCAGATAAATATGCATTGTGGAGTCTTGCTATGAGAGTTGGTTTACTAGGAAAAAGCAAATTAGGTTTTGTCGATGGTCGCTTTCCTATGTTTAGGTTTGAACCTGCTCTTCATGATCTCTGGAAGAAAGTGAATGTTGTGGTATTATCATGGATTATGAACTCTGTTAGGCCTGGTCTTCTGAGCAGTGTTCTATATGCATCTGATGCACACAAAGTGTGGGAAGACTTGAAGGAGAGGTTTGACAAGGTGAATAGATCCAGAGAGTATTTTACTTACATAGAGAAATTCACACCCTCACATAGGGTACCATGACTGTGACTGATTACTTCACTAAGCTGAAAGATTTGTAAAATGAATTTGATGCACTTATGTCATGCCCTGGCTGCCCCTGCTCAGAGTCTAAGAAGTATGCACAACACTTTGAATATCATAGACTTCTGCAGTTTTATGGGCCTGAATGACTCATACTCACAGGCTAGAAGTCAGATCATGATGATGACTCCTATTCCCAGCATCAATAAGGCATACTCAATGCTTGTTGATCATGTGAGTCAAAAGAATCTAGCCAATTTCACTCAGGCAGTGCAAGTTACTGAGAGTTTAGATAACATTGTACTCTACAGCAACAAAGTGACTAACAACACAGGGAGCCAATTTAAACTAGCTGGTAATTATTGACAAAAGAAAAATCAAGTTTAATGTGAATATTGTCACTTCAAGGGACATACAAAGGAAAACTGCTACAAGTTGATTGGGTATCCATCGGATTTCAAGTCTAAAAGAAAAGGTGCTTGTTCTAGCATCTATTCAAATCATGTTAGTGGTACAACTTATCCAACAGTAGAAGGCTATACTGCAGTAAGCTGCTGTCAACAACAAGGTACTAATCAACAATGCAGAGGTGAGGTTGGTTTGTCTCAGCCCTTACAGACTAGAGGAGGTTACTCAGATTTCACTCAGCCTCAACCAACACCAGGCAAGATACATGTTCCTTCTTTACTCAGGAGCAATACCAACAGATTGTGCACTTGCTTAATAAAGGAACTGAGGATGGAGCCTTTAGCAAAGCTTCATCTGCAAGTATTCTGATATCCCTACTATCTGAGTATGTTAATCACAACTGGATAGTAGGCACAGGTGCATCAATTCATATGACATCAAATCTACAGATGTTAAATAGCTATCAACAGATTCCTACACACAAAGAAGCAAATTTCACTTACCTACAGGAACCACTGTACTAGTGTCTCAAAAAGGGAATTCTACTGTGCTTAAGGATCAGGATATTAGTAATGTGCTTTACATACATAACTTTAAGTATAATCTCATGTCTGTCTCTCAGCTCACCAAGGAATTGTAGTGATTAGTAGCTTTCTTTCATGATTTTTGTGTCTTTCAAGACCTCTATGGCTAGGTAATGGGGATTGGTAAGGAAGATCATGGACTCTATCTGCTGAAAAGGGAGGCTTCCTATGAAGGCTAATTCAAGCTCTATAGCTAATAATAAATGTGCACATATAGCTACTAGAACTAGTATTAGTACTACAACTCCTCATTTGTGGCATGAGTTTAGGTCATGCTCCTATTGATATAATAAAGAAACACAAGCCTCTTAGTTTCTTGAAGAATGTAACTCATTGTACTGTGTGTCCATTAGCAAAAAAATCAAAATTACTCTTTCAAGTGAGTAATACTAATTCTAAGTATGTTTTTGATCTATTGCATTATGATATATGGGGACCCTATAGATTTCCCACATATGATGGAAAGAAATACTTTGTGACTGTTGTAGATGACTACACTATGTACACATGGATGTTCCTCATTCATTCCAAGTCTGACACTATTGTGGTTTTGAGAGACTTCTTAACTAAAACACAATATGTTTTCCACTACCGTTAAGGTACTCATAATATATAATGGTAGTGAGTTCTACAGTAATGAATTTCAACAACTATTGCCGGGTCTTGGCATTGTCTATCAGACTTCCTGTGTCTATATCCCTCAACAGAATAAAGTAGTTGAAAGGAAGCACATAACCATTCTGGAGATGGCCAGGTCTATTAGATTTCAAGCTGTTGTTCTCCTGAACTTCTGGGGTGAATGCATAAGTATTGCTGTATACCTCATCAGTAGACCACCTTATAGAGTCATTTACAACAAGTCTCTTTCCTTGTCACATCTTAAGGTCTTTGGCTCTCTCTCTCTCTCTCTCTCTATGCAACCAGTCCTAAGGAGAATGACAAGTTTGCTACTAGAGCCATACCAACTGTAATGATGGGGGTATTCTTCCACTCAGAAGAGGTACAAACTATACTCACTACATACTAAGTCCTTCTTTGTTAGCATGAATGTCATATTCCAGGAACAAATATTTCCCTTCAAACATATGAGGGATATATGCACTACTCTCTTTCTAGTTCTTGACTTGATGTCTTCTAGTGACAGTGTTCCCTATGATGTGATATCATATGGTTCTCCCTCTAGTTCACCACCTGAGGAGTCTTCCCAGTACCATATGTGGCACCACCTGAGGAGGCCAGTAGTCCTCATGAGGAGTCCTATATCACTAAGCCAATACCAACAAATGCAGGCGATGGGAGCACAACTGAGCACACATCTGAACCAACTAATGATCATCCTTTCAGAAGATCTGGCAGAATAAGAAGACCACCTCTTTAGTTACAAGATTATGTAACTAGTTCAAAAAATGCATTTTACCACAATCCCTCATCTTCTTATGTCATATACACCAACATGGCAACTTCACACTACAATGCTCTCACAATGTACTCTTCTACCACTGAACCTAAGCCATTTGCAAAAGCAGGCAAGGACCCAAAGTGGATAGAACAAAGTGCAAGTGGATTTTCAAGATCAAGTACAAGGCTTCAGGGGAGATAGAGAAATATAAAGCTAGACTGGTAGCTAAAGGCTACAGTCAGCAGGAAGGTCTTGACACACTTTCTCACCTGTAACTAAGATAGTCACAGTAAGATCCATTGTTGCTCGTGTTGCCTCTATGAGTTAGATAATCTATCAGATGTATGTCCATAATGCTTTTATGAATGGTGATCCATTAGAATAAGTCTACATGTATATTTCTCAAGTGTTTGATAGGGACCAATTGTTAGTTTGTATGAGTCCACCAAACAGTAGAGTACATGGTCCTCTATGAGGTTATGCTGAGAATGCTAGTAAAATTGTAAGTAAATGAGACACAGGATTTTTATGTGGAAATATCCCAACTCAAGGGGACAATAACCACGACCTACACCTGTAGGCTTTCAACTTCACTAACTTGTAAACACCTATTACAAGCCACTTTGTAATAACTCTATTACAAAGGATTCAACTCAGCTAACTTGTGGTACTCTCACCACAAGCCGCTTTGTCACTCTCTAGTTACAAAGACTTTAACTAACTTGTGATAATCTCACCACAAACCACTTTATCACTCTCTAGTTATAAAGACTTTAACTTATGACTAAACCTAGTCACAACATAAACTCAGAGAGTTTACGAATTTTACAAGAGGGTTCCTAATCAATGCTTCTGGCTAAGCAGTTTAGAAGATATAATAAGAACAATTACAAAGTTAAAACTCAACTAAGGACAACAAAATACTAACTTAAGGAACTGGTCTGTAGTAGCGTTTAACTTTGTTCTTCAAGCTCGTGAGAATTAATTTCTCTATTTTGCAAAAAGGTTGAATGAGAAACAGAAATGTTCAAGTGATGTTTTGATATAAACTCATTGTTGATACACCTTGATGACATCACTTGAAATGATTTAAGCCATTTAGTTCGTCAAGGAATAAGTGGGCACTAGAAATAGTGCAGTGCAGGCAGAAACAGTGCTTCCAGCTGTGTCCAATTGACTTTGTACTGCTATGAGGGAAACACAAGGGTATTAGGTCCTTGTTTGGTTTCCTATCTCCTGAAGCTATAGTAGTTCACATTTAGCTGGAATCCGTTAATCTTGTAGTATAGTCCAAGTGTGTCAGGTTTCCTATCTGGTCCTTGACAGTAAGTTTGTTAGATCATCAAAACATAAGGCAAAGACATTTAAAACCTATCAATTTCCCCCTTTTTGATGATGATAAATTAACATTGATAATGTGGATTTAGAGCAAGGAGAACTAGATTAAGTAACAGGAGAACACAAGTTCCTCCTGACTTTATGCCTTCCTTATTTCTCATTATATCTACTACACCTATTTATTCCCCCTTTTGGCATCATTAAGAAAACACACACAGATAAACAACATAAAGAAGTCTAGTCGAGCTAACTCATGCCACATATGTGCACAAAACATGATAGAGAAGAGAAACATAGAATTTAAGCAATGAGATAATAAAAGAGGATAGATTTGATATAGATAGAAAATTTTATATGCCTTTGCTTAAAAAGCAAAGGCAACATTTGACTGTTAAGACGGGAGCAGTACTATTTCATCCCAACCACATAAAAAAAATAAAACAAAACGTCTGCCAAACAAAACAAAAAAAACTTAAAAGAACATTTTCAGAAACTGGTCACTGAAGGGGTACTTAGGGGGCACTAGGAGTAGAGGGCTTGGAAGCTGCAACAAGTGTTTGGAGAACGAGGTCTATTCGGGCATTGGCCGACCTTTGCTCATTGAGCAGTTCTGCTTTCAGGTTCTCTACTTGCGCCCTGAGATCAGCATTCTCTTTTGTCAAACGAGCTACTTCATCATTTGACGCCAGAACCCCTTGGGCTTGCTAACCCTCCAGGATAGAATTCCTAGCCTTCAACCGACGAATCTGCTCAGTTGCACTATTCTGAGCATTAATGAGCTGTGAGACCGTTGATGTACTTCCTCCCCCCTTTTCTATGCACTCGCATTTTATCAATGTTGTCTGTGAGAAAGTCTGCTTCTTAGTCCCCACCTTGCCTTTCCCCAGTGGCACCTCAAAGAACTTAAACACTCGCGTAAGCAAAAACCCGTAGGGAAGGCCATGATTACCATCTTTGAAGGTGGCTACCTTTTGCATGTGTTCAATCATAATAGCAGGCAGGCTTACAAGAGTAAAGCTATCCAGTTGCTCCATCAAGAACATATCAGACTTAGAAGACACTGACCTCGTCTCAGCTCGAGGCAATAGAACTTTGTTTACCAATTCAAAAAGCAGCTGATAGACAGGGAGTAACGCCTTCTTATGGATCTGGTCCCCCTTTTGGTTTGCATTGTCTTTTACTACGGCATTTCTGAAGTTAAATTGACACACATCCTTTACACTGGGCACACCAACTGTAGGAACTTTAAGAATTTCTCCAAGCAACTTTACATCGAACACAATATCTACTCCATTCACCAAAGCACAGATGTGGTCGGTCTCAACGGGAAAGAGGCTAGCAAAGAAGTTTTGTACCTTATCCTCATATGCCTTAGGTGCATCTATTTGGAATAGATGCCTCCATCATTGAAACTCAACCATTTCAAGAATTTGTCGCATACCAGCCATCTCATAGATTGCTGGGTCAAACGTACGACCCAACAGAACCTTTTGGTGCCTCAAGCGTTCTGAACCAAGGCTGACTTCACTTCTCATCCTCTTCACAGAACCAGGTTCCTGAACAATTTCAGACTTTCATTTGCCAGACTTCCCACCACTTGATTTCTCTTTTCCCTTGGTTTTGGCTAACACATTCTCATCAGACATCGAGAACTCACTGACAACATCCTTCAACTTGGAACTAGGGGTTGAAACTCTTTCTACTGAAGCAGGATGCATCTTATTCTGGGACCGTCTCACCAATGAACCAGGTTCCTCTAGTGTTTCGTCTTCCACTTCTACCACAAGGACTGCTTTAACACATACAGGCACATTATCTTTCACCAACCTCCTCCTATGTTTCTTACTACTTTTTCTGCTCTTTTGAAGGGCAGAGTCATAGGCCACCTTAGCTTGCAACCTGGTAGTGGGTCGCTTGGTGGAAGACTCAGGAGTGGACACCACCCTTCGCTTGACTATGAACGGATCAGGAGATAGGTTGTCTAAATCCTCCTCATCACTGGACCTCATCTCAGGTGCCTGTATGTCCAAAGGCACAACAGCGAATGCAAGATCAGAACTATCCTGGGAATGAGAACCCTAACCTGGGTCCTTCGAAGAGGGGTCAGGTTCCTCATGTGAGGGCCCAGTAGTTTCTGATAGTGCAATGCCTTCAACAGTTACAATGGCCCCTTCATCCCCCATACCCTGTACCTCATTTTCTAAGAGATGCTCTCATGCAGTACACTATCAGTAGACACCACAAAGATGGTTACAATATTATTTTCCTCAATCGGCACTACTGCCACCACGGAATCTATAGCAATAATGGCGGAACCCTCAGTGACCTCAGGATTTTGACCTTGTTCTCCACTTGTTCTTTGATTAGTGGGAACCTCAGATGATGGAGAGGACGGATCAACAATTTTAGGGGTTTCTGAAATGGAGAGAGATGGAGAATCTGGGTGAGGTGTGATTTTAGCGGGAAGGGTAAAAGTGGTTAAAGAAGGCTCAGTAGGGGCGGAGGACTCCATAGGTTTTTCAGTAACAGGTATGATTGAGTCAGGGAGGTCGGAGTTTGTATCAGCCATTAGAAAGATGGAGTGATGGTTCTTTGGGAAGTTATAATGGAGGACTTATGGTTTGTGGGGAATAGAGGGGGGTTTTATTAAGAATGGATAATCATGAATAGAGAAATAGGGACCGGTTCTGAAATGGCGGTTGGGCGTAGAGAAGTGCAACGTTTCAGAGAGAGATGGAACGATTTGAAGTGAAGAGACGTGACAGTAGAGTCTGAAAAGTTGGACATGGCGGTTGTGTTTTGTACCTTTTTAAGACGTGTATTAAAGAATACACAGAACTACTAACCTTTGGTACAAGAACCAGGTTCTTGACCTGTTATTCAAAAGTATCAATCCTCTTTTATCATCCATGCACTGTATCTACCGCTTCTATACTCATCATGCGTGTTTACCTACAACGGTATTAAAGTGAGTTAGACATGGCCAGAAAACACTTTAACCTGTTTTTCTTGAAGGTGATTATCATAGCCAAATAATGAGGAATCAGGTTCTCAATTGGGCTTTAAAAGCCCTAACTTCGCTCTGTTTCTTCAAAATGTTCCCTACTTAATGCCTTGGTGAAGATGTCTGCAATTTGGTCTTCTATGCTACAGAACTTCATACATATCAGCCCTTTCTCCACATTGTCCCTCATAAAGTGATGCCTCACATCAATATGCTTGGTCCTTTTGTGTTGAACTAGATTCTTGGCCATGTTGAATGCACTGGTGTTATCACATAGAAGGGGCACACTCTCAGTGAGTACCCCAAAGTCCTCCAATTGCTACTTGATCCATAAAAGTTATGCACAACAGGATTTTGCGGCTACATATTCTACTTCAGCTGTTGAAAGAGCCACTGAGTTTTCCTTCCTTATGCCCCAAGGGATGAGACATGAACCTAGGAAATGAGCCATTACAAAAGTGCTTTTCCTATCCAAAAGATAATCTGCATAGTCTTTGATGCTTCCATGTCAAACCTCTTCAAGAGCTCCATGATGTATTTTTGCTGACAAATGAATGTACCCTTGGGGGACTATTTTACTTGATGACCCAAGAAGAAGTTCAGTTCCCCCATCATACTCATTTCAAACTCACTTCCCATGAGTTTTGCTAATTCTTCATATAGAGAATCAGTTGTTGCCCCAAAAATGATATCATCAACATAGACCTGAACAATGAGCAGGTTCCTTCCCCGTTTCTTTAAGAACAGGATGTTGTCAATTTTCCCTCTTTTAAAGCCATTTTCCAAGAGGAACTTTGATAGCCTTTCATACTAAGCTCGAAGTGCCTGCTTCATCCCATACAATACTTTGTCCAGTTTAAACACATATCAGGATGTTCATGACTTTCAAACCCTGGAGGTTGTTTCACATAGACTTCTTCCTTAAGAAATCCATTCAGAAATGCACTTTTGACATCCATTTGGAACAAGGTAAATTCTATATGAGATGCAAAAGCGATTAGAATTCTAATTGCTTCCATGCGAGCGACCGGAACAAATTTTTCATCATAGTCAATCCCTTCCTCCTGATTGTAGCCTTGAACCACTAGCCTGGCCTTGTTCCTTGTGGTATTCCCATGTTCATCAAGTTTGTTCCTGAATACCCACCAGGTTCCTATAATGGTTCGATCTGAGGGTCTGGGTGCTAGGTGCCAGACATTGTTCCTTTCAAACTGATGTAACTCGTCTTGCATGGCTATAATCCAATCTGCATCTTTCAAGGCTTCCTTGATATTCTTGGGTTCTATTTGGGAGAGAAAGGCTGATAAGGCAAGTGAATTTCTGGCTTTTGACCTAGTTTGTACTCCGGAATCTAGAGGGGTAATTATGTTGTCAGGAGGATGAGAGATTTTGTGTCTCCAATTAGACATCTGAGGTTCATTTAGAGAGAATATGGGTACATTTGACTGGTTTTCATGTGTTCTTCTCTCGGGTTCTAGTGGAGTACCCTGAACTGCATCAATCACTCTTTCTTCAGCTTTAGTGGTTGTAACTGAAGTACCTGGTTCCATTGAAGATGAGTCAGTATTGTCTTCATTCAGCTTTTTTACTTGGCTAATCATATCTGCCTTTCCATTTGTCATGTCAATGACTTCACCAGGGATTAGTAAGGGTTTTCCATCTCTATCTTTATTAGCACTCTTCTCACAAGATGGATAAGACTCATCAAAAATAATATGAACACTTTCCTCAACACATTAAGTCTGGTTATTATATATCTTGTATGTCTTTCTTTGAGAAGAGTAGCCCAGAAATATTCCTTCATCACTCTTGGCATCGAATTTACCAAGCTGATTCTTTCCATTATTGAGAACATATCATTTGCGCCCAAATGTTCTTACCAAGCTAATCCTTCTGAATTAGTTTGTTCAGAAGAGAAAAGCTTGCATGCCTCAGTCTTCTGTGCCACAGTTCAACATCATCATCAACAACTTTCAGACAACTCAGATCACCACTTTGTAAGGACTCGAAATCAGCAACATAGATGTTTTTGTAACTCTTGGCCACAAGTACCACTTCACCAGTTACCAGATCAGTAACTGTACATATCTTGGACAAGAATTCCACCTTGTTTCCTTTATCATAGATCTGAGTGACACTCAATAGACTGTACTTAAAGCCATTGACATAGTACACATTTTCAATAGAATGAGTGAGTGACTTCCCAACTTTTCCAACTCCAAGAATGTAACCCTTTTTCCCATTGCCAATGGATACACTCCCTTCTTGTAGGGCTTTTTTTTGAAAGAAAGTCCATGGTGTTCCCAGTCATGTGCTTTGAATACCCATCATCCATGAACCATTATTGACCGCTTCCTTTCATTGTTCTCTGCACAAGAAGATCAATAGTTAGTTTTAGGAACCCAATCAAGTTTGGGTCCCTTGTAGTAGGTAAGAGGATGAATAAGAGCTCTCTTAGTCCATGCAGATAATGTGCATTTTTTGTGAGTGGAACCTGGTCCCTCTTTTGTAGTCACTTTTTCAGCAAACACTTTATTTTTCTGAACAGATTGAACCCTGGCCTGGCAATTTTATTTGAAGTGCTTATTGATCCCACAGTGGGTACAAATCCAGTTATCAGAAATAATGACGTACTTGCTGTGAGGTTTGTAAGGAGTTTTCTCCCTTTGGAACCTTATTCCCTACTGTTTCCACCATTATTAGTGTACATGGCAGTGATAGCTTCTGAGGACCAGGTCCACTTTAGGAACTTTTCAAGATCATTTTTACTCTTTCCAGATCAGTTTGGAGGTTCTTGTTTTTCTCAGTTTCAACACACATCCTAGTTCTCACAGCTTTCTACTCATTTTCAAGACTAATGTGTTCCTCATTGGCTATCTCTTTTTCTTTTCCAGAATTTCCAGGTTTTGACTTAGTCCCTGGTCTCTTTATTGTTTCCCTTAGGTCTGCAATTACTGCCAAGAGATCATTTCTTTCTTCTTTGAAGTTTTCAATAGTTTCCTTATGGTCAATAACAACAGCCACTAAGTCATTTCTAGTTTGTTCAACTTCTCCTAGTTCTAAGGTCAAGGAATCCCTATCCTCCATAAGACTATGATAGGCATCAATCAATACACTAGCTAAAGACATGAGTTTCTTAGGAGAGTAGTATTTCAGATTTCTCTGAACATCCCTGAAATTTATCTCCTTGTTGTCATCATCTTCATCATCATCTAATTGGGCCATCGAAGCAAAAGATGAGTCATATTCATTTTCGTCGCCTTCAACTGCCGTCATGGAACTATCACCAGCATCAGTTTCATCTTCAGACTCACCAGAGGAATCTCCCCATACTGCAAGAGCCTGTTTCACCACATTGTCAGCAGATCTCTTTCTTTTGAAGTACTTGAAAGGAACCGGGTTCCTCTTAGCTGCTTTTTCAGGGTTGCTCTTGGTGGATTCTTGCTTCAAGAGAGGACAGTCTTTGATAAAGTGTCCAGGCTTTCCACACTTATGATAGAGATCATAGTTTTTTGGTTTGCTAGAGCTGCCCCTTTTTAGCATTTCTCCATTTCTTCTGACCATCTTCTGAAATCTTTTGGTTAAGTAAGCCATGCCACTTTCTTCCTCACTTGAGTCATTGCTATCAGCTTTGAGTACCAAGTTCTTTTTTTCTTTGGTTCTCTTCTTTCACTGTCTATCTTCCTCTTCATCTTGTAGGTCTTCAGATTTCCAACCAACTCTTCTATGGTCAGCTCCTGCAAGTCCTTTGATTCAGTAATAGCATTCACCTTACTTTCCAAAGGTCTAGGCAAAATACTGAGGATTTTCCTCACTAGCTTGTTTCTAGGAATAGTTTCACCAAGTCAGTGTAACTCATTTATGATGGAAGTGAATCTTGTGTGCATATCTTCAATAGATTTATCGTCCTTCATCCTGAAGAGTTCATACTCAGTAGTGAGCATATCGATCTTAGACTATTTTACTTGGGTGGTTCCCTCATGAGCTATTTGCAAAGCTTCCCATATCTCCTTAGCAATGTTGCAAGTGAAGATTCTATTATATTCTTCAGGTCCTATTCCACATACCAGAATCTTCTTGGCACGAAAATTCTTCTCCACAGCTTTCTTGTCTGCGTCGGTGTATTCTTTACTGGTTTTTGACATTGAAAATGGAAGTCCTTCCAGTACCTTTGTTGGAACATAAGGACCACCACATATGACATCCCATAACTCAAAATCCTCAGCCATGATAAAATCATGCATTCTTCTTTTCCACCACCCATAGTATTGTCCATTGAACCTGGGTGGTCAGTATGTAGATTGACCTTCTTCAAAATTTGGTGGAGCAGCCATAAGGATCCTTCCTAGGTGTTAGCCTAATAGGAGGAACCCGCTGTGATACCAATTGTTAGTTTATATGAGTCCACCAAATAGTAGAGTACCTAGTCCTCTATGAGGTTATTCTTAGAATGCTAGTAAAACTATAAGTAAATAAGACACCGGATTTTTACGTGGAAAAATCCCAACTCAAGGGGATAAAAACCACGACCTACATCTGTAGACTTTCAACTTCACTAACTTGTAAACACCTATTTCAAGCCACTTTATTATAACTCTATTACAAAGGATTCAACTCAACTAACTTGTGGTATTCTCACCACAAGCCACTTTGTCACTCTCTAGTTACAAAGACTTTAACTTATGACTAAACCTAGTCACAACATAAACTCAGAGAGTTTACGAATTTTACAAGAGGGTTCCTAATAAATACATCTGGCTAAGCAGTTTAGGAGAATAATAAGAACAATCACAAAGTTACAACTCAACTAAGGACAATAAAATACTAACTTTAGGAACTGGTCCGTACTAGTGTTTAACTTTGTTCTTCAAGCTCGTGAGAATTAATTTCTCTGTTTTGCAAAAGGCTTGAATGAGAAATAGAAATGTTCAAGTGATGTTTTGATATAAACTCATTGTTGATACACCTTGATGACATCACTTAAAATGATGTAAACACTTTAGTTGGTCAAGGAATAAGTGGGCACAGGAAACAGTGCAGGTAGTCATGTTGCTTCTAGTTGTGTCCAATTGACTTTGTACTGCTATGAGGGAACCACAAGGGTAGCTGGTGTCACACCTCCTTTTTACGTACCCGCGAGGGTGCAATGGGGGTTTTTTCCAATTAAAGGACAATCGAAACGGGATTGGTTTATTTATTTCAGAGTCGCCACTTGGGAGTTTTAGGGTGTCCCAAGTCACCAATTTTAATCCCGAATCGAGGAAAAGAATGACTCTATATTACAGTCTGCGTACCAGAAATCCGGATAAGGAATTCTGTTAACCCGGGAGAAGGTGTTAGGCATTCCCGCGTTCCGTGGTTCTAGCACGGTCGCTCAACTGTTATATTTGGCTTATTTATCTGATTTTAAATACAATATGAACTTATGTGCAAATTTTATCTTTCAACCGCTTTTATCATTTACTGTTATTTTTATCAAGAATTGCAACGTTATAAAAATGTATCTCGAACCACGTTACAATCAATGTACCCGTGGTCGTCGACACACTTTGACTCCGTTGAGATTTGGATTTGGGTCACATCAATGTGCACCCGAGTTTAAGGAAATTAAATTATTAAAGGCGCGCCTAAAGCGACTAACGTATTTATTTTGGGTAGGACCGTGGAATTTTACTAAACGGTCCATCCCGAAGTCTAAACAATTTTTAAAGCAAATATTTACCGAGGGCCCCGCAAATTTGTATTTTATTGGGCGAGGCTCATCTCATTCTTATTTTTTTAAAATGAATTTGCAACGTCATGGACACGCATCTCGAACCACGTCATAATCAATGTACCCGTGATTAGAAACACATTTCGACTCCGTTGAGAATTGGATTTGGGTCACATAAATGTGCACCCGAGTTTAGGAAGGTAAGATTTATTAAGGCGCGTCTTAAAGAGTCTAACGTATTGTTATTTTAGGAGGAGGCCGTGAAGGTTCATTAAACGGCCAAATCCAAAGTCTAGTCAATGGTTATGTATTTTATTGAGGGCCCCGGCGGTTTGTGATTTATTTGGCGAGGCTCGTCTCATTTTTATTTTAAAAAGGATAAACCTATAGCGACTACATTTTTCTATTAAGTTTGTCTCTAAAATAAAAGAAAAATCTCCTAATTATTTACATGCTGAAAAACGCAACTTATTAGTTATTAAGTTACGGCTAATGTGAACGGAAAATTGCGATCGCGTTTGTACAAGGAAAAACTGCTTTCATTCCACATTTTATTATTTGCTAGAACATGAGATAAATACACAATAATATCAAAACAGATTAACTATTCTTCGATTAATGTAAACTAACATTATTAGATGAAGAAGTTATACATATGCGACATCATTGCTCATTTAATCAATCAACTACATTTTTACACCAAGAGAGGGAAATTAATATTCAAACACAAATCCAGACAAAAGAATTCAACAGGAACAGGAGCCTGATTAATATTTCATTTTTTGCTTCGAACCAAGAGTGTACAAATGTGTACCTGGAAACAGCAATACAAGAACAAAAGAAGTAGGAGTCAGCAGCAGTAATAACACAACAACAACAGGTTCAGCAACACCGCGAAACCAGTAACAACCAGTAGAATGACCCAATAACAGATTGAAAACTCAGCAGTGCAAAAGTACAATCGCAGTCAAAGCAGAAGAGAGAAAAGATACGAGATGCAGCAGCTTCGGATTTTTGAATAACACTCGAAGAAAAGCAAATAGAATTGTTCGAGTGAAAGTTCAAATTGTCTTTCTCTTTTACTATCACAGACTCTCTCCAGTATAAAAGTATGTCAACTCTCAAGTATAAAAGTCTCTCAACAATAATCTCACAATAATGTTCAACCTTTTTTCTTCTCTCTAAAAATCCTCTCAATGTTCAAGTTCCCCCTTTAATGTGTCAAATGACCATATATATATAGCAAGACCTTGTCTTGAATTCCCAACCCCCAAAATTATTCCCCCAATGGCATGTTTTGTCCCACTAATTAATGTTTTCTTTATTTTAAACTTTGTCCGTCATGCCTACATTAAATAACTAACACATTCCCAACCCATTACAATTTGTCCCCCATGCCTATATTAAAAAAGTACAAGATTCCTCCCCATTATAATTTGTCCCCCATGCCTATATATTAAAAAAAGTACAAGATTCCTTCCCATTATGTTTTGTCTTGTCCCCCATTACATTAAACAAGTACATCAAAAACCCCACCCCATTATATTTGTCTCCCATGCTTAACATAAAGAATCAAAATAATGTTCAATTACCAAACTACCCCTCCGACCTTATTGCAATTACAAATCTACCCCCGAATGCAATGCAATTTACCAAATCACCCCTCTGCTCTAAACAATCAATTAATCATAACTCAACCAAAATATAGTCAAGATGACCAATTTCTCAATAATCTTCAACAACAAATCATATGAACATGATGAACAACACAAACTCCAAATTAATGGAAATAAATCAACCATATCGGGAACCAATCCTGGTTAATTTAGATCATCAATGGATGAACAAAGATACAACAATACCAACAACAATATGCATGATTCAATTAAATCAACAAATCACAAACAAACATAAACTCACATTAAATCACTGGATTTAAACATGAACTTCAAACAAAGATGAACATGAATTAAATCTGTTTTTTAAGCAACAAACATGACGGATTCTAACGATTCAAACAACATTAACATTTTCTGGAAAATTCATAACAACATGAAACAAATTGAAAAAATAATTAATTAACCTTTCATTTTGAATCTGAAAAATTAATTTAACAAACAACACATGAACATGAACTAAAAATTAATTCAAACGATAAACAAAACAAACATTTGCCGATTTTAGATTCGAAAATATCAAAACAAAATACGGACAAAATAAAATTCAAAATCTACCAACCGGATTGAAATGACGAACAACGAACAATTAACGACGAACTCGAACAATGATCGACGAACTCGTCCAAAACCCATCCATGTGTGCGAGGCGGAAGTGAAGAAGACGAAGTGAGGCAGCAGCTGAGCAATCAGTAGCCTTCTCCTTCATTGAAACGAAGCATCAGCATCAACTCCTGCTGGGTCCATGGCGGGACTGAGTTGCAGCGGCGAAACGGAGGAGCTGGAGACTGGTCGACGAGGGCAGCGACAGCATGATGGGTCTTGTTTGGTTCGAACTGGACGACGGGGAGCTGTTCGTTGAGGAGGACGACGAAGCTGCTGTAACGGCGGCAGCAGTGACGCGTCGGGGCAGTGGTCGACGAGCTGTCCGTCGACATGGTGGAGCTGGGTATTTCAAGGACTATGGTCGTTTGGAGATGGAGCTGAAAGCAGAAGAAGCGAGGTGGAGGAGGGCAGTGTTGACGACGAGGGTGAGGGCATCCATGGACGTCGAGCTCGGACTCGAGCTTGACGTCGAACGACGAAGATGAAGTCGCGATGGATGGGGAAGGTGATGGATGGTGGACACAGGTGGTTTCCCGGGGGCTATGGTGTTTGGACGTGGGGGGTGACGACGAAGACGCAGACAAATCCATGGGAGGCAGCCATGAACGGGGTTAAAGGTTTTTTGAGAGGAGAAAGAGCAAAATGGGTCTGGGGGGGCGGATGTTTTCTTTCTTAGTTTTAGGGTTTTCCTTTTTTGTTTTTTCCTTTTTTTTGTTTTGTGTTATGACAAAAATGAAGAGTGGGTCTTGGGTTAATGGGTTAATGGGGCAGACCGGGTCGACCCGTGTAAAGTGGACTGGGTCGTGGACAATTGTTTGGGCCTGGGATTGAAAATTGAAGAAGTGGCCCAATCCGATTTTTATTTGTATTTTTGTTATTCTTTCTTCTTTTACTTTCTAAAACTAAATTATAAAAATAATTAAATTATTATTAAGAACTAAATTAAGTTATAAAAGCGCAAATTAACTACTAATAACAATTAACGCACAATTAAGTAATAATTAAGCATAAAATTGTTCATTTGGACATTAAATGCTAAAAATGCAAAAGATGCATATTTTTTGTAATTTTTGATTTTTTGTAAAACTAATTTAATTACTAACAATTATAGAATTAAATCCTACATGCAAATGCGACATATTTTTGTATTTTTTATTAATTTAGCAAATAAACAAACACAGACAAATACAAATAATAATCCAAAAATGTCACAAAACTACTCAAAATTGCACACCAAGGAAAATCATTTTATTTTGAATTTTCTGGGAGTAATTCTCATATAGGGCAAAAATCACGTGCTTACAGCTGCCCCTCTTTGCCCGAAGACACGAAGGGTTTTTGCACAAAGATAAAGCGAGCGATTTTTGCCCGTCCGAGTACTCCGTGTGAAGCATTTTTTGAAAAAAGATTTTAACCGAACCTTTGCTTCAAAGGTTTCCTACATATCCCTGGCTAAAAGGGGAATCAGGTTAATGTAGTTCGGGAAGTTTTGGTAGCTGGGACTACCGTGGGACTGCAATGTTACTACTGTTGCATGCTGTTATCACTGCTTACCGATCTCCTTATTACACCGTGCTCAAAATAAAACAAGAAGCTAGGCTAGACTGAAATTTGTTCTTGTTGCCTTGCTTTCTTATCGACTTTTGTTTTCTCCGGTGCTTTTCTTCCTTGAACTTGGAATGATACTGGCCATTTGCTTTTCTGAATACCAGTTTTCATCATTTTGCTCGGTCCGCTGGGGACATGGCTTTCTTCATCAGACTTGTTATGTTGGGCATGATTTAATGTTCACCAGCTGCTTCTTTCAAGACGTCTCTTTTCTTCCTTTTGACTCATGCGCCTGAATTTGTGCTGGGATCTCTTGTAACCTTCTGTTTCCCGGTGCTGGGGATTTTATTGTTTCCTGTAGGGGATTCCTGCTGTAACCCTCTATTTTATTGTCCTCTGACTTGATCTTGAAACGTATGCCTCTGTTGTATGGGCGGGCTCCCAACTTCAACACTTGAAAATTAAAGACTGAAATGTATGCCTCTGTTATCTGGGCGGGCTCCCAACTTCAACGCTTGAAATATAAAGACTGAATGTATGCCTCTGTTATTATGGGCGGGCTCCCAACTTCAATGCTTGAAAATAAAGACTGGAATGTATGCCTCTGTTATCTGGGCGGGCTCCCAACTTCAACACTTGAAAGTAAAGACTGAAATGTATGCCTCTGTTATCTGGGCGGGCTCCCAACTTCAACACTTGAAAGTAAAAATTGAATGTATTCCTCTGTTATTATGGGCGGGCTCCCAACTTCAACACATGAAAATAAAGACTGAATGTATGCCTCTGTTATCTGGGCGGGCTCCCAACTTCAACTCTGGAAATGTAAAGACTGAAATGTATGCCTCTGTTATCTGGGCGGGCTCCCAACTTCAACTTTTAAAATAAACGCCGTTCCTCTCTTCAGGCGGGCTCCTGATTTCAACAACAACTTAGGACTGGTAAAACTAAACTTAGGAGGAAATGTGTCTCCTATAGGTAAAATTAAACTTAGGAGGAAATGCGTCTCCTATGGGTAAAATTAAACTTAGGAGGAAATGCGTCTCATATGGGTAAAACTTAGGAAGTGCGTCTCCTATTGGCAAAACTAGACCTAGGAAGTGTATCTCCTATTGGTAAAGGCATGGAATGTATTCCCTTGTTATATAGGTGGGCGCCTGATGGTAAAGACATGAGATGTATTCCCTTGTTATACAGGTGGGTGCCTGAAATGAACAGACAGAAAAGTATTCCTTTCGTTATTCAGGTGGGCGCCTGTTTTTTTTTTAGAAAATTTTCGCGATGAGAAAATTTTCTGCCCCGGTTTGATGATCTTCTTTATGGCATGTTCTTCCGCCATCTGTAACATTTCTTTTCCCTGCTTCAAATAAAAGAAAGATTTTGTTAGTTTTAAAAGAAAAAAAACATGGTTGCTTTCCCTTTTTTTTTCTCTTTTTTTTCTTTTTTTTTCCTTTTTTTTCGGCGTTCCATTACACTATCAGAACTTGCTGGGGATGATACTATTTATTGGGGATGATATTACTGTTGGGGATCATGTCCCTGCTGGTGAACACATTCCCGTTGGGGGTGGTTTTTCCTCTTCTTTCCTTGCTCCACATTGTCCGACCTTTTTGGAATTTGGTCGATGATCGGCCAAGGATGCTCTTGCATCTCGACCCCTTTTTCACTATACCCCCTTGACATTTAGGCCAACTCATCATTCGGTCTTGCAACAAATGTCTTTTCCATTTCATTGTATTATCTTTGGCATGTCCTGTTCGCCTTTTGCTTCGCAGCATTTTGGCAATTAGTAGTAAGCTCTGAAAAACAAAATCCTTCTAAAAAACAAACTACTGGAGAAAAACACTATAAACCCAAAATAAAAAGTGATGACTTTAAAAAGATGAAAGAAAAAGTCTTTCTGAACAAATGTTGGAGAAAGAAAAAATAAAGAACTTATCCGAATGGTACAATCAATCCCAATGATCATGTCATGCATTTCTGGATTAACCAACTCAGTCTATTCATATCGATCAATTTTTCTGACGGCCTTACTTTGCTGGGGATGTGCAGAAGCCCAACTTTCGCCGGATGCGGATCTTATCTTGCTAGCCCCCTTTATATCCTTGTCGCCTCATAGTGCCCTTCGAGGGGTTTTCACTGATGAGGCTCTCTCATTTCTCTCAATTCTCGTTGCCTTATGGTGCCTGTGAAGGTTTTCACCCATAAGACTCTTCTCATTTTATTTTCTAAGCTGGAGATTGGAGTGTTACCGACATGACTCTTTGCTGGGGATGTGCAGAAGCCCAGCTTTCGCCGGATGCGGCCCATTTTTCTGCCAATCTTATCTTGCTAGCCCCATTTATATCCTTGTCGCCGCATAGTGCCCTTCGAGGGGTTTTCACTGATGAGACTCTCTCATTTCTCTCAATTCTCGTCGCCTTATGGTGCCGATATGACTCTTTGCTGGGGATTCTTTAGGTTATCAATTCGTTGCCGACTTTCTCTGCTTTTATTTGCTTAAACTTGGCTTTCCTCGGATTCTGATCGGGAGGTCTTTTTGGACATCAACATGGGTTTTTTTTTGTTTATGGCTAAAAGAAAAGGAGGGCATCAAAAAGGGTTCAAAATAATTCTGATGGGTAAAAACCATTACAACTCTTGGAATCGAACTTCTTTCCCAACATTACAAACATAACTTCTGCCCCAGTTTCTTGCTTGGGGATTCTTATTTTTTGGTTACACTATGACCGAGCCGTGAGGCGCCTACGTATCCTTCTTTGAGGAATCAGGTCAAACGTAGTTCACAACTCCCTTTTTTTTTTCCTTTTTTTTTCTTTTTTTGTGACTTTTCTTTTGTTTTTATTATCATTATATTTTCTTCTCTTTTTTTCTTATTTTCATTACTGATTCCAAAAGAGGGGTATGAAATAATAAATAAGGCTCAAAAGGGGAAGCAAAGGTTAAAATGTTTGGATAGAATAAAAAATTGCCTCCGTCATTTCATTCTCCGATAAATGCCAAGTATAAACAAACAAACAACAATTAATAGACATGTCGATGCATCTTCCCTCGACATCTGTCTGACATGAAGTGCAACTGGATAACATCTTGGTCACAATAGACGGTCACTGCCAATTCGGGACAAATTTGCCATTTTGTTTTGGCCTGATGTGGGAGGATCCGTTTCAACACTTGCTGTCCCTCTTTAAATTTCCTGATATCGTCTGCATCCCCTAAATTGATGTCTTATGCGTCATTTAAGTTGGGCTTGGATTTCTCTTCTAACTAGCTTAACTCTCTGTTTGTCTCTTTGAAGGCTTTATTATCATCGTATCCCGATTCGTCATCGTGATTGACCTTTTGTATAATCAGTTCAGAATCAGATTGATTTTTAGACTAAGTTGAAGATCCGTTATGCATGCCACGTCATTGGAATCAGTATAAAGAGCTTTGTTTAGAAAGAGAAAAGTAAGAAAACAGACTTAAAACAAAATAAGAAGAGAAAAGCTTTCGCTTTATAGAAATACGGGATAATAGAGTTTCACACTAAAACAAAACTGGATTACAACTCTGCAATAATCCAAAACAAGAAAGAAAAATCAGAGCCCACTACCAAGACTCCCTTCGGATAGGACGAGGAGTAGCCGTCCAATTGTTGACCGTCCAATTTTTCATTTATTTTCACCGGCACGGATCGTCATTAATGTTTGGCGGCTCTGGAACCTGAACCTCGATCCTATTTGTGTTGATGAGTTCTTGCACGACATTCTTCAACTTCCAACATCTCTCGGTATCGTGTCCGGGAGCCCCCGAACAATATTCACAACTTGCTAAAGGGTCAAGATTTTCAGGAAGGGGATTTGGTAAATTGGGCTCAATAGGATTCAATAGGCCTAACTGCCTCAATTTGTGGAACACGGTAGTATAGGATTCTCCCAGCGGAGTATATTTCTGCTTCCTCTCATTCTTAAAAGCTTGATTCCCCCAGAAACTTGACCCTGGAGGATTTCTATAGGCCCTCGGAAGTGGATATATGTTTGGTGGAGGTAGGTATGTATTTTGGGGAGCCGGCGCATGCCATTGTGCGTGTGCTGGAGACTGGGTATAGGTTTGTGCATGATGAACGGAAAAATGGGGATCTGGCAGTGGGTAATAATGTTGTGGAGGGCTATATAGAGTGCGGGGGTAATTTTGATGGTAGGGTCGTGGTTGGCTATAGTAGGGTGACGGGCCTCTAGATCCGAACCATGCTCCCGACTCAACAGTCGTGACATCTTCTTTCTTCTCCTTCCCTAGTACACCCTCAGTGCCGCTCTGGATGGCCTGAGTGGTTGCTTTGATTGCCGAATAGCTCAGGATTTTGTTGGACCTGAGTCCCTCTTCGATCATACCGCCCATTTTAACTACTTCATTGAAATATTTACCAACTGTCGTCACTACATGACCAAAGTAAGTTGGCTCCAAGGTTTGTAAGAAGTAGTCCACCATCTCTCCCTCTCTCATGGGAGGATCGACTCTGGCTGCTTGCTCTATCCAGCGGAACCCGAACTCGCGAAAACTTTCCCCGGGCTTCTTCCCGGTCCTCAACAACGTGAGACGGTCAGGGACTATCTCGAGATTGTATTGGAAATGACCTGCAAAAGCCTGCGCCAGATCATCCCAAGTGTACCATCTGCTAGAATCCTGTTTGGTATACCATTCGAGTGCCGATCCGCTCAGACTTTGGCCAAAATAGGCTATCAGCAGTTCATCTTTACCGCCTGCCCCTCTCATTTTACTACAGAATCCCCGCAAATGTGCCATGGGATCACCGTGCCCTTCATATAAATCAAACTTAGGCATCTTGAACCCAGCCAGGAGTTGGACATCCGGGAAAGGGCATAGATCTTTGTAGGCCACGCTGACCTGGTTGCCCAATCCATGCAGGTTCCTGAAGGACTGCTCCAGGCTTTTGAATTTCCTCAATACCTCATCTTGTTCTGGGGCTTTAACCGGCTTTTCAATTTCTGCCGGTGCCTCCAAATGTGGATTGTAGGCATGTGGTTCGGGGGCATGGAATGTAGGCTCAGGGGGATAGTATTGCGTATCGGGAGCCTAAAGCAATGGCTCGCTGTTTGATCTTTGCAGGGTGGCTGATGTGGGTCCCATATAAGTCGGAACATTTGGTATTGGGAGGGGTTGATGGGGCGGTGGAGCTTGGGAATCATGAGGGCTTCTTTCTTGATGATAACGGGGATTCGGATGGCTTGTTGAAGGGCCGGAGTGAGGGTATTCCGGCATGTGCCCCAGTGTCTCAGGGCTCTTTTGTGTTTTGGCTAGGGCTAGCTGCATTGCATTCATCTCTAGTCCCATCCTTTCAATCTTTTCCATCGCTTCTTTTAACAACTGGCTCATCGGCCTTTCTTCCTCATTACTATTCTCTGAAGTAGTCATGCTTGTTGCTACCGGTCCTTTGGATCTGGTTTGATAGGAGTGTGTTGCCAGAGTTCTTTAACAACTAACTTGTCTGGTTTCAGACAACAACAAGCTTTGTTAGCGTTAAAGTTTAACATATTTGATCACAACACATAGAGGATGTAATGCTCCTAGGCAGTTAACCGTTTCTACATGCTTTGCTTCAAACAACATGCGTCATCCCGGCTTGCTCATTTGTCCCCTTTTAAAGCACTTTGGGAAACCCTGTATTTTATTTTATTTTGTATTTTCTTTTTCTCTTTTTTCTTTCTTTCTTTCTTTATTAAAAGTGGTCGAATCTTATGGAGATTGCCTACGTATCATGACCCCGCATGAATCAGACCTTGCGTAGTTCGGACCAATAAAAGCTAAACAATAATACACATTTTTCAATTTTAAAACAAACTAGGTTTCAAAGGTTTGAAGATGACCTGCAAACTTGAAAATCAAACAACCCACATATTCTAATAAAAAGATTTACAAACTCAAAAACAAAAGGCTGACCCCCTTTCTTTGTTTGACAAATGCAACCGAACGGTTATTTTTGCAAACATGGGCCCTTCCAAATTCCACATGAATTCGAGGCCGAAGAGGATTATTTTATGACACTTTTACAAACTTGTCCGTTCTTTTACGAAAATAACCTTTCGACAACTGAAAGATACTCTAAGGCTATTTTGGCAAGAACGGTTTAAGACGCGGCCGAAGCTAGGTCGGCTTATTTTGACCAAAAATCCGAACGGTATTCACCTAACTGTTGACTCTTTGTTTTTTTTTTCAAATTACAATGAAAACGTGGAGTTGCAAACACGGCCCTTCAGCGCCTCGAGGACGAAGATTTTTAAGGCTGTGCGGGTCAATTGGACCAAACTCCTAAACATGACCCAAAAGGTGGCTGTTTATGCAAAGTCAGCCTTCTGGCGTCCCTTTCGGGAACATTAGGCTATTTATGACAAAACAACATCACCTGACTTATTTATGACTCTTTTTATCGATTTTCAAATTAGAAAACTCAATACTGCAAACACGGCCTTTCAACGTCTCGGGGACGAAGATTTTTAAGGCTGTGTGGGTCAACTGGACCAAATCTTAAATATGACCCAAAAGTGGTTGTTTATGCAAAGTCAGCCTTCCGGCGTCCCTTTCGGGAACATTCGGCTATTTCTGACAAAACAGCATCACCCGACTTATTTATGACTCTTTTTATCGTTTTTCGAATTAGAAAAGTCAATATTGAAAACACGGCCTTTCAACGCCTCGGGGACGAAGATTTTTAAGGCTGTGTGGGTCAACTGGACCAAATCTTAAAAAAATGACCCAAAGGTGGCTGTTTATGCAAAGTCAGCCTTCCGGCGTCCCTCTCGGGAACATTCGGCCATGTCTTGATAAAACAACGTCACCCGACTTCTTTATGACAAAATTAAAATTTGACATATTATTATTTTATTATTATTTTTTTTGTTTTTGGCTATTTTAGCAAAAGGTGGGGTTGGACCCGATGAGGGTTGCCTACGTATCTCACATCCGGTGAGAATCAAACCCGCGTAGTTCGGGCTGATCATGAATAAGTAAATGAACTAACATTTTTTTTAATTGAAATTTGTGAAAGAACTGCTTCAAAAGAAGAAAGGAAGTATTTTTTTTGATTGATTTTCTTTTGAAAGAAAGACTTGTAAAAATTCCTTTTCTTTTGATTTGAACTTTGAGAATTTCAAAAGTAAAAGGAAGATATTTGTTTTTCTGAATTTTCATTTGTTTTTATTCTAAAGAAAAAAGAAAATATTTTTGAAATTTTACTTTTAATAAAAGAAATGCTTCTAAAAAGTATTTTTTGAATTTTGAATTTTCTTTTCAATTTGAAAGAAGAATCAAAATATTTTCGGATTTTTTTATTTTTTTTATTTTTTTATTTTTTAAAAAAAAGAAAGCATTTTTATTATTTGTGTTTTATCAACAATGGAAAATAAAGATATTTATATTATTTTTGCAAGACATATCTTTTTGGAATTTTACTTTGAATTTTCTTGGCAAGACAAATACCCTTTGCAGCAAATAAAGATATATATATCTTTCGGAAATAAAAAAAACTTTTCGGATTTATATATATATATATATTTATATATATATATATATATATATATATTTGCGACAAATAATGAAAGACTCTTTTTCATTTTCATTTTCATGGCAAGACAAATTATTTTCCTTTTCTATTTTTTTTGAAAAACAAGACAGAACAACGACTCTTTTTCTATTTTTCCTTTGCTTTTAATAAAACAAACTAATAAGACATTCTTATTTTCTCAAAATTTCGGCAGAGTTTTGACAGTATTGGGGTATTGGTTTTTTTCAAAAATAAACAATCAATTCCCTAACCGCTATTTTTCGATTTCA